>NC_137868.1:10313538-10356038 GCF_963924005.1 Protomyctophum bolini
TGACATGTGACAGTCTGAGTGAAGGAGAGGGTTGGGAGATTTCTGGTGTTGTTTGTGGTGAGACACACACAGGTCTCGTACCGTGAATGACAGCTTGTGGGCTTATCGCACAATTGTAAGACTTTTGTATCACATTCTTCTATTTAAAAATTGACTTGTGAGGGGCGCCCGCTGGCCTAACGATCCAGGCCACATGTATAGGCTCTGGCCTGACAGCGCGTCGCGTGTTCGAGTCCCGTTCATGACGACCTTCACTGCATGTCTCCACCCCCCGTCTCTCTCTCTCCGGTCTATCTTCACTTGTAACTATCGATAAAAGCAGAAAAAGCCAAAAAAACTAATCTTATAAAAAGAAAGAAAATTTACTTTGATGTGTGGACCGTCCGACAAGAAGGGCCCTGTGTTGTAAACGGAAGCCGTCGGGACGCACGTACACATGCACGCACGCAAACACACACACACACACACAGGACCTCTGCTGGCCTGTTTGACGCGCCAAAGAATGCTGGTGCTAGACCAGCTCCAGATGTGAGTCTCAGGGCTCTCTCTCTCTCTCTCTCTCTGAGTGCAGTGGAAACAGAAATAGCCAGGCCCCTTTGAAAGGCTGTGGATCGATGGGAAAATACGAGCGGATTTCCACCCCCACCTCCCACTTCCTCCTCCTCCTCCTCCTCACTAAAGCTCTGCTAGCACGGTTCAACGTTCACCAGGAGCTCAGCAGGCGTTCAAACAGTGAGAAGTTAGTTGTATTGGAGGGGGGGGCGGGGCGGGGGAGGGGGGGGGGGGGGGGTTTCTGTTTGACGCAGCAGTCATTATCAGGGGAGCAGGTTTCTATTGAGTCCCAGAGACTCGTGTTGGGGCATGTTAAGTGTCCGTTGTCATATCTGATATCAGACACAGACACTCCTCCTGACAATGGCCAAGTGTCACGATGAGCACGTGCACATGTGTCGGTGTGTGTGTGTGTGTGTGTCGGAGTTGGGCTAGTTAGCCTGAGGCTGCATGACAGCCACGGTAAACAAACGCAGCCATTCTTGGCAGCCTGCGTGTGGACGGAATAGCCAGGGGGCGATCCACAGCACACTGACGGGGAAACCGTACGCGGCGCACTTCAAATATTGCAGACGAAGAGTGCCTGCATCTTTTTTTCCGATGACTCTGGTGAATGGTCACCTTGTCCCGTTGTCTCCCCATTGGACAATTTCTCCCTTCTTAAGCCAATTTCCCACCCCCTCACCCCCCACCCAACGCCCCGCTCCCCTTCTTGGTCTGTATGCCAGGGAGCCTGCATTGTTTCCCCTTCTAGGCCTAATCTCATTACATTTTAATTTGCACATGTGACTGTCTGGTGGATGATGGGTTTAAAGCCCCCCCAAACACCATCCTCTTCCTAACCCACCGCCTCCAATCAGCCTGGCTATTTAATACGAAATAAGATCATAATCCTCCTTTTTAACACCAGAACAGACTCCAGCTAAAGGAAGTATTGAGTGACATTAGGGTGGAGAGGGAGGGAGGGAGAGAGAGAGAGACAGCTAGAGACACACGGGGGGGTGGCTAAACATCTCATTTTGACGTGTTTACGTCCATCAGCAGCTGATTTGTCACCCTTCATGTCTTGGGTGTAATTCAATCAGGCTCATTTGCTCCAGCTTTGAAGTGGTGTGTCATGTATCCAAACATTCTTCAGAGAGTCTTTAAGTTTTTTTTTTAAGTGATTGCTACAAATCACTAAAGCAGTAAAGAGAGCAGTCGGCAGTTCATTTCACATTAATGCCAAAATGTCGACGAAGTCGTTCGCTGCAGATTTGACAAATTTGGTGCTGTAATGGTTTGGTAGTTTGTTGTATTTTTCCATTATAGCTGCAGTGAGATGGCACTCTCTTCTGATCACTTATCATGTACAACTGATGACACTAACACTGTAAACGGCGGTAGGCCTACTTAACCCATTCTGACCGGGCACCCATTTTGGTGTTAGCATCATGTTATGCTTTACCTATTGAAAAATAGCAGATCTACAAGCTCATATCGCGCCACCGAGTGGCGCGATACGAGCTTGTAGGTCTGCTATGCTGTAATGGTTTGGTAGTTTGTTGTATTTTTCCATTATAGCTGCAGTGAGATGGCACTCTCTTCTGATCACTTATCATGTACAACTGATGACACTAACACTGTAAACGGCGGTAGGCCTACTTAAACACAATCTGAGGATTGTACTGTGCATGTGAGATATATCCATAATACAAGGAGCTCTGAGGCATACACTCTACAGCACATATTATCTCAATAGTTGTGTGTTCTAGATAGGCCTATAGAGCACTGCTTCCCAAACCTTTTCATGTCAAGGACCCACAAATTGACACTAATTAGCCTGTGGACCCCCATTTGAAAAGATATGCCAGGGACCCCCATAAGAGAAGATTTGTATGTCTCTAGCAGTGATTTTCAACCCCAGTTTGACATGCATTAGTCTACGGACCCCTATTTAATAGCATTTATATCTCTGGGACCCCCAATTTATATTGTAAAATCAATGCTAATTTAACTCTGAGAGTGTACAAATGGAAACAAATGGACCCATTAGGGTCCATTTGGTTACATTTGTACACTTTCTGAGTTGCAGACCCATAAGGGTCAATTTGGTTACAAACTATCATCTAGCTGGGTCCCCCCTGGAACTCCCTAAAGTACCCCTGGGGGTCCCCGGACCGCACTTTGGGAACCACTGATATAGAGCAATGAATGAATGTTATTAGATGCTTTTCATGCTTAACTTTTGTTACCTTGGTTTGCCTGTTTGTTTGTCTGAATGTTAGCAACTCTATGGTGAAACTGTGGCATGGAATGACATTTAAGCAAAGGTGGGAAGTGTAATCATATGTATCATAGGGTTTCAGGTTTTGGGGCTCATCAGTTAAAAAAAAACCCAAGAAAGACATCAAACTTGAAAAATGTCAAAGATCAAAGATCAGGAACAAATCCATTCCATTTGGCAATATGACCCATGACCTCCAATGACCTAGAAAGGTCAAACTCAAGGTCTTGTTCTTTTTTCCTGCTAAAGCCATATTTACACAGCGTCAGACCCAGCTGATTGCTGATTGGCTGCACAGTCAAATCCAGAGTGTTAGTTTAACTGAGAGTGTAAAAATGTGGTGAAAAGTAACTATAAGTACAATCAGTACGACGTAAGTCCAATTTTGAAGTATTTATACTTGAGTATTTCCAACTTTCCAATACCTTTACTTCTACTCCACTACATCTCAGAGGCACATATTGTACTTTTACTCCACTACAATAATTTGAAAACTTACTAGAATTATTATTATTATTATAAAACATACAGTTTAACCCCTTCAGCCCTATATACTTTTAGGCCGTTTGAAAACAGCAAATCTACAAGCTCGCGATGCGACGCACTGTGAGCTTATAGATCTGCCGTTTTCAAAAGATCTGTATACATTTGATAACTTGAAATGGGACATTCTGCATAATGAGTAAATTCTAAGTACATTTTGATGCCAATACTTTTGTACTTTTACTCAAGTACATTTTGAATTCCGGACTTTTACTTGTAACAGAGTAGTTCTACATTAGCAGCATTGACACTCAACACTTGGGTCCTTTTTTTCCACTACTGGGAGTGCGTGGGTTAAAGTAAGCCGAGTGTGACTCACTCACGCATGTTGGAGGAAAGCCGGAGCTGTTTAAAGCAGTGGTTCTCAACCTGGGCTACGGGGAGCCCCAAGGGGTCCTTCAGGGGGTTTCAGGAGGTCCCCAGATAAATGACTCATAGTTGGGAACCTTATTATTGGTCTATGACTCAAGACCCTTCTTCTATATAACAAGAATATTCTTTCAGCCTAATTATATGATAACACACAACAGGGACATTGTACATTTTGTATTGGGGAACAAAAGCATAAAGAAAGACAAAAAATATATCTAATTTATTATTATTCATATTAGTATTAGAGCCTCTATTGTTTTAATGTTACTTTTGTTTTTTGCTCTTGTATTTAATGCTATTTTATGTATTTGCTTTTCTATTTGTATTGCTCTGTAAAGCACTTATGTTACTTTACTTTATGTCATAAAAGGTGCTATATAAATAGTATTATTAGTATTATTAGTATTATTTATATTGTTAACAGTAGTAGTAGCAGCAGTAGCAGTAAGGTATTTAGGCCTATACGTCTCCTTTTTGTTTGCCTACTGTGGAGTAAACCGCAATGCTTCTAAAACAAGTCCACTTCCTGGTAGTATTACAGCTTTATTCCAAAGCTATCATCTTCGCTTTAGTGGCTGGAATTGACAAGTGTTGCCCGGCAACGTTAGCTTATCAAATATCCTAGGAGGAAGTGTGGCCACGCTGATCTGAAGGGCATGAATCACCGTAGAAATGCATCGGGCTCTGGTGGCAGAGTCAGTGGCGTGCACAGATAGACACTAGGGGGGGCTAGAGCACCCCCTGCCCTTTTGGCAATTTTGCTCTTAACAAAAAAAAAAAGAAAAAAACGTTTTCTTTTTTTTCTTAATTTGTAGTGTGTGGACCATGGTGACATTGATCAAATCTGGATAAAAAAACGCTTCTACTATATTATTTAGGCCCCCACAATCTAAAGCTATATGTTTCTATGTCAGTGGTTCTTCGATTAAAAAAGAAATAGCAGACCTACAAGCTCGTAGCGCGCCACTCGGTGGCGCGCTATGAGCTTGTAGATCTGCTATTTTTCAATAGCTAAAGCACCAAAATGGGTTCCCGCCCCAAAATGCGCTGCACAAGGTGCCCTTTTTTCCCCACTTGAGCACCTGCCCCTCTAGATGTCTGTGTACGCCACTGGGCAGAGTGGTGCTTTTGGTCGTGGGTAGATGTAAGAAGTATGATTGTTCCCTCAGAAACCCCCCCACCCCCCCCCACTCCCACAGCTTATCCTCTTATGATTATGATCAATTATCCACCTCTAATTACAGTCTGGCACTATCTGGGGCTTATATGGGCCCTGGCAGTTCATATAATAGCCTCTAATAATGCTGTCAGTCATACTTCATGCAATTTCATAAAGCAATCAAACGTGTCCTGTTCACTAGTGCGCTTTAGTCGAGCCCACAGTCTGAGCTGCAGGCCTCAGATTTAGACACAAGATAAAGAGTGAAAACGCCACTATAGATCTGGTCTTTATGCCCCCCTCCCCCTCTCTCTCTCTCTCATTCTCGCCTGTTCCGTTCTGTGTCTCTCTCTCTTTCCCCCCGCGCTGCCTCTCCTCTCCTCTCCTCTCCAACCCAATAACCCCCCCCCCCCCCCCCCCCCCCCCTCCGCTCTATATACTCCAGTTTGTGACTGGAGAAAAAGAGCAAAGCAAACTGTCTGAAGAGCCACTTCCTGTTGTGTACTTAAGATCCCTGTCATGTGATAGTGTCAGTTGAAGCAGGCGTGCGCGGCCCGGCACGGCAGGGAGGGAATATGGTGGCACTGCTGATCTTGCTGATGTGAACGTTGCTCCCCGCCACTGTGATTGTGTAAAGTGTTGACTCAGCCAGTGTGGCGTCAGGGCTTGAAGCCCGGCTCGTGCACAGTTATACCACACACCCCCGCATGAGCACGGTCACGCACACACACACACACACACACGCACACACAAGCGGTGGTGCATAGACACAGGGCTGTAGACAGACATACAGTACATGCTATGCTACATGCTACCTACACTGTAGGAGGTGCTCATGTACAAACAGAACCACTGCATGACGCATATATAAGCCTACTACTGCTGCTGACACATGGGCAGAGCTGCTTATGCAAATAAGTAATAGAACACACAGAGGCTTCTGCCATGCGTTGGCTATACTAACTTGTTCTTTTGTCCTTTTTGTTTCTCCTCTCTCTCCTTCCTGCCTATGCTCTCTCTCTCTCTATCTCTCTCTCACTCTCACTCTCTCCTCTCTCTCTCTCTCTCTCTCTCTCCTCTTCCTCTCTATCTCGCAGGTTGACAGTATCTGAGCAGGCTGCGCAACTCGCTGCTGTGTCCTCCTGGAAGTTGCTGATGTGCTGAAAACGAAAACCAAAGAAAGGCCAATGAAATGAAAAGAAGAGGGGTCGTGGATTAGCTCAGCTCTGATACAGACACCGCCCATAAGGCCTGGGAACAGTGGAGGACTGAAACTTTCACACAACCCTAGCCCATGAAATTCACAGCGTAACATGGAGTATAAGCTATGAGATATTCTGTTTGGCAGAAAGTAAAAATTTACTATAGCTGGCACAATCAATGGTTGTGCCGGGTAAGCTGCTTTTGCACCGTGCCACAGCAAATAGCAAGTCACAGATTCATTGCCAGTGCTAGATGAAGATGGATGGGTGACATTGTCTTAGTGCTTAGAGTGCTGGGTGAGCTGCTACTTTGGATGCTCTGCTAACAACAAGTAGATGAGCCAAGGCAGATAGCATCGGGATCCCCCTGACAACGCAAAAACATAGCCCTCGATGTACAGCTGCAGATAGCAGTGGGATTATCGTGTTAGTGAGTTTGCGCAGGGCCAGCAAGGCAGGATAGACTCAGCCTGCACCATGAACCCCAGAGACGGCGTGGAGTTGATGGAGACCCAGTCCTGTGGCCTGAAGGGAGAGCTGGACGAAGACAAAGCCAGCGACGGGAAAGAGGCAGAGATGGATGACGACAAGACCCCCGGCTCTTACGACTGCAACATCTGCGGACGGAGCTTCCCCTTCCTGAGCTCTCTGTCCCAGCACATGAGGCGCCACACGGGCGCTCGTCCGTACAAATGCCCTTACTGCGACCACCGGGCGTCCCAGAAGGGCAACCTGAAGGTGCACATCCGCAGCCACAAGCTGGGCACGCTCTCTAGCCACCACTCCAACGACGATGAGGAGGGCGGAGCCGAGGAGGAGGAGGAGGCGGCGTCTGCGGCGGCCGAGGTGGGCGTCTCCGAGGGTCTGGATGGTGGAACTAGCCCCACCAAGAGCAGCTCGGCCTGTAACCGCGTGGTCAGCGGAGACAACAACGCAGAGGAGGGCAAGAGGAAACCGCCGGCGAGAAACATCAAGAGGGAAAAGCCCACGTCGGAGCAGCGGCCGTTCTGCTGTCGCCTGTGCGGATACGAGGCCCAGCGCGAGGACCAGCTCCTCAGCCACATCGAGAAGGTCCACATCACTGCGGACGCGGAGGAGGAGAGCCCCGTTAAGGAGGAGGCCTGCGTGGCGGAACCCGAGCCCGCCCAGCCCCAGACCGACGGAACATTCCCCTGTGAGACCTGCGGCCAGGTCTTCACCCAAGCCTGGTTCTTGAAGTCGCATATGAAGAAACACGCCGGCATCCTGGAGCACTGCTGCCACATCTGTGGCCGGCGCTTCAGGGAGGCCTGGTTCCTCAAGTCCCACATGAAGACACACAACACCAAGTCCAAGTCGAGGACCAAAGTGGAGAACTCGGAACCTCCCGTCACCATCAATAACGTGGCCCAGGATCCCGATGTCTCTGCCAGCTCTGTTACGTCCGTGTACCAGATCTGCTCCAAATGCGGGAACCTGTTCCACAGCAGAGAGAGCCTCAGGGCCCACGAGAAGGTCCACGGCAACGGCAGGAGGCCCCCGAGCCAGCGCAGAGCCAGCGACGACGAGGACTCGCCAGCTGCCAAGCGACGCCTCCTGGACTATCTCAACCTCGGGTCTGCCGAGGAGAAGTCCGAGGAGGACGGAGAGGAGCAGGGGAAGAGTTCACTGGGCCAGAGGATCCCAGAGCTGGATCCAGTTTGCAGTTACCAGGCCTGGCAGTTGGCCACCAGGGGCAGGGTCGTGGAGCCCATGGAGCCGAGTTACAAGGCCGGCTCAGGGGAAGGAAGAATGGGACCGGAGGCCCTGGCCGGAGCCGCCGTGGTCTACGAGAAGGAAAGCAGCCGCTACGTCCTGAAGGGCCAGGAGAGACGCAGCTCGGGCCGCCGCAGCAGCAGCCACGCGTCCTCCGGGGACCGGACCCCGGAGAGCCTCAGCGACTCCGAGTACCGCCCCGCGTCCCGCCAGGACCGCCGCCGGTCATCCCAGACACACACCCCCTCCAAGTCCAACGAGTGCTTCGAGTGCGGGAAGGTGTTCCGCAGCCGGCACCAGATGATGGTCCACCAGCGGGTCCACAGAAAGGACGTGGAGAAGGGCTCCGGAGGAGAGAAGGAGAGAGCGGGGAGAGGAGACCGCTGGGGCTCCACCAGCGACCCGGAGTCGGGCTCCCCCAGCCGGCCCAGCACCCCGGGGTACGGAGACTCACCGCCAGCGTCCGCCCTGGGAGACCAGGCCTCGGAGACGGACAACGCCGATGCAGGCCAGTTAGCCGGTAAGTCCAAACACAACCATTTCCTTTTTTACATAATGGTTTCCTGAATACCAGAAATAACTCAATGTTGCATTTCGCTTTCCACTCTGTGTTTTGCATTTAAAGGTAGGGTAAGTGATTTTCTTCTTACACGTGTGATTTTAAGTGATGACACAAAGAAACGAGCAGATAAAATTGGAACTGGGACATATGCTGATAAATGGCTACTTTCTTCTGATAGCTTGAACATTTATTTTCTGTTTATTAAAGAGCTGGAGCTGGAGCTTATTGAATAAACACCCTATAGCAATGATTACTAATACTACCAGAATATAGTGATCACTTAAGCACAATAGGCAACCAATGGAATAGGTAAATTCACATGGGAAATGCACTAAAATGTGTACACACATTTTCAAATACACATGTACGTTTGTACATTCAAATGTATGCGTATAAATGTTTGAGTATAAGCAGCTGAGGTCAAAGGTAGAGCAAAGGAGAAGCATTCCTGACCCATTTCCTCTCCAGAGCTCCCTCTCAAGGCCCCTGACTCTGACAGTCACTCGGTAGCCAACATCTGTTGGTGAAACGTCCACTGTGGGGGTGCTGCTCATCACCACTGACCGACCACGTTCCTGTGGAGTGGGGATTTGGATCCCCCCGGTGGCCAAACACCGCAGTTACATTTCAAAGGCAGCTATTTTATAGGGGGGAGACGGGGGTGTATAAAATAAACAACTGTAGAAATGGTCATTAAACATTAATTGTCACTGGGAGGCGTATCGTTGAGGCCAACGCGACTGAGTGTTACTGAACAGTGAAGTTAACAGTAAACGCTTAGATGAACTTGCAAGCCTTTGAACACAGCGTTACAATAGACAACAGGGCATTTTTGGAATGCCTGACATTTTTTCACCTCCACAACCCATAAACACTGAAGGGGAAAAAAAGAGAAAACCCTGCCCACTGCGAGGGCAAAAACACACACACGCACTGCTGATTTATGATAAAAGAAGTGCATGTGTCAAAACTGTAGTATTCTTTTTTTTCTCTCTTTTCAGTGAGAAGACACAGATAGAGCCTGCTAGCTGTTAACTTGCCGCTAACTTGTTAAAAGCGCAAATTTGTCAGACAGGCAGTGATGGCATGCTAAGCACAGTGATTGCTTCCAATCTTCCCTGGCGGTGTGTTGTGTAGACGTTCAAAAATAGCAACAGCTTCTCTGCAGGCCTGATCGGGCTGTGTGCTATTTCAACTCTTCCTGTCTCAGGAAACCCCCCCTTATCTGTGCTTGAAAATGTACATGTCTCTCTCTCTGCTCTCCGTTTTTTTTAATTTCTCTGCCATGGAAATCTGTTTGCCTCTCTATACCCCCCCCCCCCCCCACCCCCCCTTTCACTTTCAACATCAGCACTTTGTTTAATGGATAACCAAACATTCAACAAGAACTTTGGAGTAAAACTAGGCCTTACACGACCGGGAACGAAACACCTTCTATTACAGTAGCTATTTATTTCCCCTCTTTTTTCCCCCCTCAAACTTGATGCCACAACACAACAACAAAGAGAGCTGTGTTCTCCAATAGAGCTACGGCCGGGGTGGACTTCCTTCATGGTAGTAAATGTAGTGTGAAGTGCTCTCTCTCTCTCTCTCTCTCCCACTCAATGATTGTTCCAAAGTCATGGGAGACTGGGAAATATCCTGCAGTCTGACGTCAGGGATTGATTCTAACGAATGTTTATCCGGGGCTGTGAGAGACTTAGATAGAAAAAACACCCCGGGCGGACCAATGTGAACGGCTGTGGGGGCAAAAGGACCTCGCAGCCTCAGAAGTGTGAGTAGAGCCGTGCTTATACAACAAAGCTGTGCAGGGCCGGCCCAGGGCGGGGCACAGGGCCGGCCCACCGGGCCCAGGGCGGGGCACACGGCCCACCGGGCCCAGGGTGGGGCACAGGGGCCGGCCCACGGGGCACAGGACGGACTCACAGGCTGACTGACTGGCACACTCATACAACACCAAGGACTTAATAATCATGTTTCTCATGAACTTCCGTAGCGCCAATAACGTATTTTCCGTGTTTTCTTTTGTTGCATTCTATTAATTCATAATCATACAATATTGGCTTACCGCATAGCATTGGTGTTTGTATGTTACTTTAGGTATAACATGGTGCCGTACGGCCCGTACCTGTATGGGACCTCATGGGTGTTCTCAGGTGGCTGGGTTGACTGCAAGCTCTGGAGTACTCGTACTCCTGCGTACCGTCCTTATCTCGTCAGAAAGCGGAATATCCCTACAGATACACACACATACACACACACACACACACACACACACACACACACACACACACACACACACACACACACACACACACACACACACACGCACACAGAGAGAGAGGGAGAAATAACACATTAACACACAAATATAGTTATTTGATAAATTATTTGATAATAATAAAAGAGATCTATATGATACTCAGACGAGTGAGTAGATTGACAACCACATACAACTGCAATCAGCCATAGCGGCCGGCACAACCAAACCTCTGGTTTAACAATAAGCGCCAAAGAAACATTGAGAAGAAAAATGCATGCAAACAATCGGAACAAAACATTCCATTAATTTGTGGATGCTGCACGCTGCTGCCATATCCAACATGGTGGACACGCGTACAGTGAAACAGTACGCTAAAATACCTTTCAGAAACCATTTGAGTCAACAAATGCAGTGCAGTAACATCATCTTGATTCATATTTGATCATCAGTACTGCCTGGTTTGATCTTTTTTTTTTTTTTTACTTTGAAGCACTCATTGTGGACGCTTTGCCTGAGATGAGTGCTCATAGGTGGGAAGGAGAAGTGCAGATGGTGGGTGTCTGTCTCTGGAGGATCCAAAGCTCCATGCAGTTCAACCCCCGCCCCCGATCCCTGTGATTGGATGAGGCGCACGCAGCCCTCCACTCCACGCAGTGTCCCGCCTCCCTTTCCTGTGAAATACCTTTTGATTTCAGCTTGACTTAAATGATCCCCCCCCCCCCATATCTCTCTGATCATCCAACCAACCAACCAACCAACCATGTGGATGTTTAGCATACATTAGCAACCAATCAATCTACCAGCTGTCTTCTGTCAATCTAATTATTCCTTGACCGATACCTAATCCTTAATGTTACCTGTTAGTACTTTGACTGTCACTCATCCACTGTTCTTACAAACCAGCCAGCCAGGCCACCAGTCAGCCAGGCCAGGCTGTCTCATGTATGAGCGATTTGTTATTTATAGAGTCACCTCACGATGGAGAGAGAGAAAAGTGGAGGCAGAGACACTCAGAGGACACACACACCATGTCCCAAATGACCCAGTGTCCCTTTCCCCTAGATACTTAAAGACTCATTTATACTTCGTTGTGTGGCAGTGTAGCTCGCTTAACGCGTTAGTGTGTGTAGGAATGCGAGTAGGCCTACCATAGCAATACAAACACAATAGCATTTTAGCTGTGGTAGAAGAGGTAATAACATTTTTCTTTTTGCCAGGTGCTTGAAAAGCGTCTGGACTACATTTGCTACTACCTCTAGTAGTGACTGCACTTTTTCATGATTGGCTGCCTCGTCTCTAGGCTGCCTCTAAGCCAATGGGAGACTTACCCATAAAACCAATACTCTGACACCGATTATACTGTAGATGAGCGAGAGCTTTCTGCACCTGGCAGTTATAACTGAGTCATTCTTGTTTACTTAAAGCTGCACTGTGTAACCTTCCTCTTCTACCCTGGATTTGAACCCGGTTTCCTGTTCAAGTGCTTTCTGTTTTTCTTTCTTTCCTTTGTCCCCGAGCCTGCCTGCTTGCTCAGGGGATAAATTGTATCTTGATCGTCAGGTCAAACTTTGTGTCAGATCTTGTGTTTAGTTGAGACAGTTCTGAACACAATATAAAAAAAAAATACTGTATAGTATAGTATAGTATAAGGTAAGTATAAGGCCTGTATTAAAAATTGTACTTGAGTAAAAGTACAAAAGTAATGGCATCAGAATATACTTAAAGTACCAAAGTCAAATAACTCAATCTTTCGAAAATATCAGATCTAAATACAGTAGCCAAATTATAAAAAATAATTGGCTATGTTTTAAATTATAAAAATACAAAAAATTATCTTAAGTGGCTAATGTATGTTTTGCATTATATCATCTAAATCTGAAAGGTAACTAGTACTAACTAAACCTGTCATTTAATTGTAATGGAGTAAAAAGCACATTATTTGCCTCAGTATAAAGTAATGAAAAATGGAAATACGCAAGTTAACCCATTTTGGGCAGGAACCCCTTTTGGTGTTAGCATTATGTTATGCTTTAGCTATTGAAAAATCGAAGAACGACTGACATAGACACATAGCTTTTTAAGAAAACTGTCAGGATGTAGAAGACATTTTTAGAATCTGATCTCAGGTCAGAATGCGTTAAGTACAGTACTTAGCACTGCTTTTAGGCAAATCATACTACTGAGTGATGACAATGCTTTGATGACACATTGGCTCCATCCACGGGTATTTCTAGAAGAGTAGGCCGGCTGCTTTTCATGTGAATCAGCCGCCGCCGCCCACGCTTTTTACTGTAATTGATGTATTAGATGACACGAGGGGTGCCTTCAAGGTGTGTGGTGATTAGACGGAATGCTAAGTTCCTGTGAAGTGGCTTTGACTCTTAATGCGCAAGAATTGCCAGGAAGCTGGCAACCATTTCTGCTGTTGAAAATGGTTAAAAGGAAGAAAGCGCCGTAATCTCACCGACATGTTCCAACCAAGACTTCATCAAGGCTCGAGCAAAGTGAACAGAATGTGCAGCATTTTCATCCAACTTCCTTATCGTTAGTGTTTTTGAACCAAAAATGGTGCTCCGTGCATTTTTAAGTGTGGCTCAATTTTAGACTTTTACCCATTATATAATGTAATGACATAAGAACACTTCACCTTGAACAACGGTACTGCAGTGAGATTAGGACATTTTGTCATCAGGTTTTCACAGGCAGAGATTCATAGAGTAGCTGATTTAAGATGTCTGTCCCCGTGCTTGTTGCCTGCCTGTGATTCTGCCAGCTCTGTTCACTCTTGTGCGAGAGATAGGTGTCACTTCAATGACACAGCCTGTTAGCACTCTAGTCTTAATTGCTCCTGCAGCCAGGGCTGTGCAATTGCATGTCGGTGTGCGCGCGTGCGCGCCATATGCATGTACTTGTGTGTTCTTGCACAGGTGAGGAAGAGAGTAGCAGCCACTGCAGCGTGATTATGAATCCCACCCACCAACGTTCTAGGGTAGACCCGCCTCACCATGTGTCTGATTGGCTCCCGGGAAGGCATAGTTTTACTGAGGTTAGGCCGTTCGGGTTAGGTTTAGGGGGGTGCATACTTAGTTTAGACTAGTTATTGGTTAGACATGGGTTAAGGTTAGGTTTAGGTGTGCTGCCCCGTGGGAGGTTAGGTTTAGGGCTTTCCTAGAACGTTGGTGGGATACATAATAACGCGCCACTGCAGGACCGATAGAGAGAGTGACCCGTGACCGCCTCCTCCTTGTTTACCGTCCTCACATTGAGGTTATTTTCCTGCATGCTTTAGTTTCCTCCCTGGCAGTAAACCCAGGGAAGGCACTGAGGCAGGCACAGGGGCTGCTCTCTGGGAACCACAGAGAGCTTCTCCCTCCAGGAATAAGATAGATTGACTGACTCCAGCTATAGGAGCTGATACACAGGAGAAAGGCAGGAAGGAGAGGAAAGGTTAGAGGGCGAGAGAAAGTGAGAACATATACTGTTGTGTGTGTGTATGTATATATTTAAACAACATAAATCTTCTCTGTGATGCCACTCTGTCCAGCCCGGGGGCGTATAGCCTTGGCACCGTGGTAGTGGTATACGTGTGTGTTGGCTACTACTGCACTGGTGTGCCAACAGGAAGGCAAATGGAAAGCAGATGGCAGGTCAGAGAGAGAGAGAGAGAGAGAGTGTGAGTGAGTGAGTGAGTGAGTGAGTGAGTGAGTGAGTGAGTGCGTGCATGCGTGCGTGCGTGCGTGCGTGCGTACGTGCGTGCGTGGACATGAATCAAGGAAAAGGCTGGTTCCATTTTGTTGCTGTTTTGGGTTATAATATGTTGAAGGTTGCCGTAAAGGTCTAGCCTAGGAGGACAAGCCTTGATATGAGGGTTCAAGTGTCAATGATGACATGCAACCCACACATGCACACCATATGGGCTGAAGCTGGCATGCCTGTTAGGAGGACCATATTGAATGATGAAACGTGGGTGTGAGATGAGATCGGTATCTTTGTTAGGCTGTGGGAGGATGTCGTGCTTCTCCATAAGTCAGGTAGAGCATGTATGCCACCTTGTGGCGAACTGGTGGAAACACACTGGACCAGGGCCCATGAAGGAGATTCATACAGTTACTGTTACAGTACATATTAGTGGGAATTTTGTTTGACGAAGACTAAGTCGACTAAGGTTTTTCAGAAGACTAAATAGGGCTAAGACTAAATGTTGTGTTATGCAAAAGACCAAATAATACTCAAAATATTGTGAAAAAATTGGTACATGTCAGGTCATGACAAATAGTCAGCATGGTTGTTATCTAAGCCAGTGGTTCTCAACCAGTGGTCCTTGAGGGGGTTCCAAATGGAGCCTTTTTAGATTCTTAACTCTCTTTGACTCTTGAGAATGTAAAATGAAACCAAATTGACCCTGATGGGTCCATTTGGTTTCATTTTACGCTCTCAAGAGTTAAATTATTGTTAAATACCTGTATTAGGCTAGCTACCTCATTTACAAGAAGTCTATACACAATTATTAGAGCATGTAAAATAATTGTCATTTTGATTCATTCAACGTTAGCCTGTTATCTCTCCAAACGCACCACATCAATACAGCATGGAATTGTGGACAAAATACTATCCAAACGACAATAGAATATTCTTTAGTTTTTGGTCTGAGAGGCTAAATGTCATCAAATGGAGTTCCGTGGCTCAAATGTTGAATAAATAATGGGCCTTGATATGAAAAAGGATGAAAACCACTGGATGATGTACCACATGTGTTTTATAGATCTGATATTCTCCATTCTTTATGCCAAGTTGAAAGCAGCTTTTGGGAGGACGGTAACACTGACCAGACCAATACTGACACCAAGTGGCTACTCGCGAAAACTACATCTGTGAAGAACAATACTTTGTGACAACTTCAGTTACCACAAATTACTATTTCAATATGTACAACTAAACAAAAAGTTGTGATTTTCTTTCTTTCTTTCTTTTGTGCACACTAATTTCTCAATACAGTGGCACATTCTATACCTCTATAAATTTTTTTTAAATATAATTTTCAACCTGCCATCCCTATTTTGGGCATGTGTTTTGTCCGACATACCATTGGTCCGATAACGACAACCTATCTCAAAGACTAAATTATAAATCATTCATTAGTTAGAGAAACTAATGAATGATTAATGAAGAAAATGTGAACAACACTGACTTACATATCTTGTAGGTACTTCGCATCTAATTTTGAGGATAGCAGGAAAACCCTGGTTCATCTTTATGTTTCACATTTAGTTATTCATATGTTCTTTTGTCTTCCTCCACAGATGAGAAGCCTTACGTCTGCAGCCTGTGTGACTTTGTGGCCACAGACTCTTCGTCCTATCTGTCTCATGTCCGCGTCCAGCACCCAGCCGACCCCGACAGTAGACCCAGCCCGGCTCCCAGTAAAACCAGCCCTAGCCCCACGCCCAGCCCCAGCCCCAGCCCCAGTCCCAGTCCCAGTCCCAGCTCCAGCTCGGACAGAGGCCACCCCAGTGGCTACCCCAAGCTGAAAATGGCCCTTCTCCAGGGGTTGCCCCACGCCGCCGCAGCGCCCTGCCCTTACCTCTCCCCCCGCTCCTCTGTGGACAAACCTCCTAGTGGCCCGTCGTCATCGTCGCCCTCTGACCCCAGCCTGACCCCGCTAGACCTGTGTGTCAAGGCTGAGGACCACAGAGGCCCCTCCTCCCCCGTGGCCCCCGACAAGATGGGCCTCCCCAGCCACAAGTGCTCCTTCTGCTCCTACTCCTCCCGCTACCCGGAGGTGCTGTGGATGCACCAGACGGTGTCGCACCGCATCAACAGCAGCAGCTCCTCCCTGGCTCCTAAATGGGCCCTGAAGAACGGCCTGAAGCGCCCCAGAGACGGCTCCTCGTACGCCAGGCGACGCACGGGTCCCCCGCCGGTGCTGGAGGGCAAGGAGTGTCCCCCGCTGCCTCCGGTGGTCCGCACCCCTCGCACCCAGCCCCCGTTGTGCTCCAGTGAGACCCCCAAGAAGAACAAGCCCACTGGTAACCCAAGCAATCCCCCCTCCTCCTCCTCTTCCTCCTCCACCCCTTCCTCCAGAGGCTCGTCGTCCGGCTCGGGCTCCCAGGCGGCGAGGCATGCCGTGCGGCCGGTCAGCGGTGGCGGCGGCGGCCGGCCCCCAGGTGACCACCACCCGTCTCACTCCAGGCCCAGGGTGGATCTGTACCCCCGGGGAGGCTCCTCGTGCTCGGCCGGCTCCCTGGAGAAGAGCACGGCCGGCGTCTCCCAGCGTCCCTCGGCGCCCGCCGCCGGTTCCACATCGGGGGCCAGGCTGGCGGACCGCTACATGATGCCCCAGGAGGGCCTGGGCTTCATGCTGTCCAGCAAGCACGGCCTGGCAGAGTACAGCCGGGCCCGGAGCTCCCCGCAGCCCTCCAAGAGCCTCCATCATCAGCAGCATCAACAGCATCAACAGCATCAACAGCATCAACAGCATCAACAGCATCAACAGCATCATCAGCATCATCAGACCCATCAGCATCACCACCAGCCACATACCAACTCCCACAGCCAGGCGCGAGCAGGCCTGTCCAGGCCGAGCACCATCACCCACAGCTCTTCACTGGGTCACGGCTACGGGACCTCCTCGCAGACGCACGGCGGCGCCCTCCAGAACTCCTCCTCTTCCTCTACCTCCTCCTCCTCCTCCCAGCCCTCGGGAGCGCGCGGGGACGTGAAGCAGGAGTCGATAGCGGAGGCACAGCAGGAGATGCCCATCGACATCCTCAGCTTCCTGAAGAACTACAGCCCCCACGAGCTGGCGGCCCTCTACCACCGCTGGGGCGCTGCTAACGCCCTGCTGGACCCCACTGGTATGTCTTTAAACGCACTAAACCTGTGTGTGTGTGTGTGTGTGTGTGTGTGTGTGTGTGTGCGTGTGTGCCTGTGTCTATGTTTGTGTGTCTGTGTCTGTCCTGTGCATAACAAGAGTACCCGAGTAACGTATTTCGGTCAGACTGGCAGTTGTCCAGAACCAAAAATCCACAAATGTCTTTCTCTGTCTGTGTCCTATTCTGTCCTCTTATTTATATATGGAGGTCATTGAAGAATGCACAGCGTCTCTGGGTGTGTCCTTGGTGGGGATGGGTATCGTTAGGATTTTTGTGAGTCCGGTACCGATTCCGGTTCTGCTTATCGATTCCGGTTCTTAACAGTTCCCTATTTCGGTTCCAAAATGGTATAAATGGTCAAATGTGTATTTAACAAAAAAGCTCAATGTAAATTTAAGACAAGTATAAATATAATATAGACTTCTCTTACTACTAACTACTGACAATAACAAATAAAAGCATGTCTGAAATTTGAGAGCAACACACACTCACACTCACTCTCACTCACTAATATCACTAATAACTAATATCACCTGATTTATCAACATAAGTTCTGCCCACTAAGACGGACATCCAGAGAGAATCCGATTGAGGCCAGATCAACTTAAGTAATTATCATAAATAGTCAGATCTGGCCCAGAATAAGCTATATTATTACTGGAAATGACGTAAAGATCATCCCCATATGGGCTGTGATCTAGTCCTTAAAGTCCTGAACGTCACCGGAGGACGTCATCATAACGTCATCATGACAGGGTTTTTTCCACCACTGTCTGATTCCAATATAGACGTCACTGATTGGTCCAGGTCCTGACCGTGCTTGCTGGGAATACTTTATAGAGATTTTACTTAAGGAAAAAATAAGTTACTAGAGTAAAAGTAGAAAAGTATATTAGAGTTCCGAACTTCCGAGACAAAGTAATCAAGTGTTTCAGAATAAAAACAAAACAAAACAAAAAAAGCAGATCTTCAAGATAGGTTAATGTAGGCTAGATTAATATATGTTTTAGAATAGCCAAAGTACAAAATAGGGCTTGATTGGTTAATCTATGTTCTCTAATAATAATATAACAATATAAATCTGCAAACTGTAGCTAAAGTTGTCAAATAAATGTAGTGGAGTACAAGATATGTACCGTGAGATAAGTACGTAACATACATACTCTACTTTAAGGCTGCACAATATATCGTTATCGTATCGTTATCGAGGTATGAACATGAACAATATCAGTATCGCAAAAAGGCAACCGTATCGCGATATAGATATATTGTCGACATGTCGATATATCGACAATATATCGTCCACTTCTAAAGCCAGCCCTCTGTTTTAGCCCCTCGTAAAATAAACCATCACTCCGTTTGTCCCTCTGTCCTGTTGTAGCCTGGCTCCAGCCCTGAATCGCTAGCCACGCCGATTAAGAAAATATGTTCTGGCGATTCAGGTCTGGAGTCTCTCCCGACGACGGTGTCAGCTACATGCGTAGCCAAGTAGTAAGCTGATTGGCCATCAGCCCCGACATATGATAAATAGTGTCTTTACAGACACGAGAGGTTTTATAAACATAATCATCCGACATATTTTACCGCTTTTGTTTACATACTAGTAGCGCTCGTTGGCTGTGTTTGTTTGGTTAGCAAACGGGTTAGCCATAGCCACATGATTGACAACAACGTCATCTGCTTTCCTACTATTCTGATTGGTTGGTATGAACCAATCACCGAAGACTGCCGCTTTGACGACACCCATCCCATAAACTGCTGCTGTGGAGTGGGCTTTCAGTCTGAATAATGAACAGGCTAGTCCTGTTGGTGTGTGTGTGTGTGTGTGTCTATGGTCCAGTACGTTAGCAAACTCATTAACACAATAATGTTTAGTTTTCAATGTCACAACACTTAAAATATAGAATATGACATATGATACTGAGGTATGCAATGTTGTCCATGTGGTTCAGCCTTACATATAACTAGTACAGCGTGTCATGTCAAGGATCAATGGCCACATGTCAAGAAATGTTGGGAAACCATATTGGTTGATTGACAGCTGATATAATTCTTCAAACCGATATAATATGCAGTGCACAAAATGTCAAAACAATACTCTGATATGCATGCGTGTACACGCGCACGCACGCACACACGCACACACACACACACACACACACTCGCTGCATTCATGCAGGTGCACTCAGACAAATAAATCCAACATCTGGCTGACAGACACAGACATTTCGTGACTCCAAGTTGTGAATAATGAAAAGGAGATGCATTAAAGCACACCGCACACACTCGCACATGTGACGTTTTTAACGTTTGTAAGGTGTGATAAAAGACTGAATCTAGGGCAGGGCGCGCGTGTGTGTGTGTGTGTGTGTGTGTGTGTGTGTGTGTGTGTGTGTGTGTGTGTGTGTGTGTGTGTGTGCACATGCTTGTATAGGATTCTAGATCAGTCTTTCCCAAATGTTTTAGCTCAAGACACAAAAGAGAAATCAGATGTTTACCCGAGACACAAACTAGCAGCTCTACAAGCTCACAATGTGTCGCTTTGCGCATTGCGAGCTTGCAGATCTGTTTGCAGATTTGTTTTGTCTAATTTAGGGAATTTCTTTGATGATTTTCATTTAAATGAATGAATTTCTTTTTGAAAAATGTTTTTTTATTTGTTTTCAACTAGAAAATTTGCGATTTCTTTTACTAGTATTTGTGGACATTTTTTGAAACTCTTTTAAAATAATAATAATTAATGACAAAATGTATGAAACAAAACAATTCTCTCGCGACCCAAAAATGGGTCCCGACCCACTGTTTGGGAAACGTTGTAGTTGCAAAAGAGAGTGTGCTTTCACCGGGAAAGATGCAAGGCTTGATTAACACTTGTAATAAATAGCCGATCTACAAGCTCACATAGATCTACAAGCTCACATAGATCTACAAGCTCACAGCGCGTTGCAGCGGGGCGCATTGTGAGCTTGCTATTGTCGCTGTGCTACACCGGCGTGCGATGACGTACAGATCAGGCATGAGAGAGAACCTTTGCTTCTCTCAGGGTCTTGGAGGCATGCCTAGTCCCCAATTCTCCCAGAAAGCTGTCACAAACTGTTTAGGTCAGGGTTCCGCCTGATGAGAGACTCACACAGACAAGGATGGAGAGGGAGAGAGAGAGAGAGAGAGAGAGAGAGAGAGAGGTGTGTGTGGGGCCAGTATAAGTTGGGGTTGGGGGTCGGTTGGGGTTGCTGCATATACATAGCGTGAGAGCGTAATTACCCCACCAGCTGCTTCAGAAATGGCCATTACTGAACATTCCATTAATTTGCCCACTTTGGGCTGGAGTTGGTAAGGTCAGGCAGGGCATGGTGCGGAGCCAGGGGTCAGAGACAACAGCCCCAGAGCGGACGCCGTGACATCACTGTCACCCGTCCAGGCACATATCATCACGCTCTGCCTTAGCCCTTTGAGTCACATGCTATAAAGTGACCTTTCCTGAGCAACCCAGGCTCCTCGCTCGGTAGCGCGTGTGCGCGTGCATGTGTGTGTGTGTGTGTGTGTGTGCATCCATAACACTATGTGTGTGTGCATGCATGTATATAATACACATGTGTTTGTGATATGTAAGTGATGCACATTCGAGATTTGTCATGCCCGTGTCTGTTTGCGTGCAGAAGCGCAAGTGCACTTTTGCATGCATCCATCCATCCACGCATGAATGATGTTGTGTGTGTCTGTGTGTGCGTGCGTGCACTTTATTTCTTGTCTTTCGGCGTGGGGGTGGAACGTTGCAGTTGTGTCCTGTCTTTGTGGAGCGTGTCATGGTGAGAAGGGCTGGCAGCTCATGGTGGTCCATGAGTATCCAGAGGCTGCAGCGCTGAGAGCTGCCAGAGAAGCTCTCTGTCACCCTCCCCTTGTCCCCCTCCGTCCGTCCTGCTGTCCTCGCCGGCCGCCTATAGCGCCGCACCAGCGGGCACTGCCACGCAGGTACATGCCAAGCCGGTCGCACGGGCACGTGTGTGTACGGGGGGCCGAGGGGGGGTGGTGGGGGGATTGATGGGGAGTGGAGAGAGACGGAGGACAGAGGACGGAGGATGCTTATGCTGCATGGACCCCCCAGGCAAGTTATCTGCCAGCAGGAGAGGTCACAGGAGTGTGTGTGTGTGTGTGTGTGTGTGTGTGTGTGTGTGTGCATTGCGTGCCTTGAAACCGCTCGTCCTCCTGATGTCCCTGTTGCATTGTGCGTCAGTGGGAGATGCGGCAATAGCAATGACCAAACACACACACACACACATACACACACCTGACATGTGACACACGGGCGGCCGAGCGGGCACATCACAGCCGGGGCGTTTTAATTGGCTGTAATTTATGCGGCGTGTGTGTGTGCCGCGTGTGTCTGGCTGTCAGGCTCTGAGATGATGCTGTGTGACAGCTGCAGCCCAGCCCCCGGAGCGAGCCGCCCATAATGACACATTAGACATACTAATGATGCCTGCGCTGGTCCACTACCGCGGCTGACGGCCCCCCCCCTCCCGCCTCCGCCTCCGCGGTCGCAGCCCCCGCTCCGGCCAAAGTGCGGTGGCCTTTCGCGTCGATCGGGAAGCTCACGCTTCACAACTTCCATCACGGTGAAAAAGCCTCCCGTGTTGTTCATTTAACTAAGAGAGGGTGTACAAATTGATACATTTCCACGTTTGTGCACTGTGATCTTTTTGCTCATCCATTCAACACGTTTCAACGGTGGGTTGATTCTGAAAGGAGCCTCATGCCCACCGCCTTGTGTCTAATTCTGACACCATGCCAAAGTTTGTCTGTATAGAGGTGGCATGATGTCAGTGGTGTGTCTGTAGTTATGGAGGTGACATGGAGTCAGTAATTTGTCTGTAGTTACAGAGGTGACATGATGCCAGTGGTGTGTCTGTAGTTAGAGGTGACATGATGCCAGTCATTTGTCTAGTTACAGAGGTGACACGATGCTAGTAATTTGTCTGTAGTTACAGAGGTGACATGATGTCAGTGGTTGGCTATAGTTCTGTCTGTAGTCTCTATAGAGTCTGCATGTCAAAGCATTATGGAACATGTTGTGCTGGCCGCTATGGCTATAGTTATCACCAGAGTTGGGTGTAACGAGTAACGGAAAATCTCGTTACTGTAACGACACTACTTTGGTCGGTAGCGAGTAATATAACGACACTACTCCTCCAAAATTGATAATCACACTACAGTTACTGGTCGCTTTAGCGCTGCCGTTACTCGTTACTTAATTGCGTCATGTGGCTGCTTTCAGCAGTGTTGCTTAATTTGGACTTGGAGAATAATGCACACAACGGAGATGAGTTGAACATGAAAAGTAATGGTGCGCTGGAGTCGCGGACTAGAACATGTCAAACTGGTGTCAGATCAGCAGCAGCACAGCACTTTTCGCTACTGTCGTGGACTCGTAGGGTGGCCAGACGTCCGGTTTTAGACCCACCTGTCCTCCTCCCACCTCTGGCCGGACACATCAATGTCCGTTGTTCGATATAGCCTACAGCGCTTGTGTCATAACTGTCATTTACGTCGTCTCGGTATTAAAATCTCCGCAGGAGCACTGCTCTGCTCCACACAGCGAGCCAGTCTCCCACTGTCACAGAGACGGAGCAGACGTTGGGCTGTTGCCATGTCCGCTTATTATAAGCGACTTTGGGCTTGTTTTATAATATCCTATAGTCAGGCTTCTTTTGGGCTTGTTTTCATAGACATGGCTGCTTGTTTCTCTTCCAAAACCTGGCAACACTGCCAGTCAGTTTGTTTGTTGTAGAATGTGTGCTTAATGCAGAGATGAATAAACCAAATATGCCGACATGAAAAACTACATTTAATGAGAATGGAGCAGGGAACTCCACATCATAAAGAAAGGGATCCTAAAGCACTGTGAACATATAGGCTACTGATTTCTCTCAGTCTCATTATTTTTATTTGAATATATTTGATTTGATTGATTGAAGAATTGATTAGAAGTTTGCATAGAAAAAGTCACTAGACCGTTTTGGAAAGGCCCATTTTGTTTTATTCCTCCACAACCTGGTAAAGAGCATAAAGAAATATCTTGTGTCCTAGGATTATAAAGATTTGTTAAGTGGTAAATTATGTGACAATGCGACAGGCAATTTTATGGAGTAACGCAAAAGTAATGTAACGAGTAATGTAACTAGTTACTTTCTCCAGGGAGTAATAAAGTAATGTAAGGCATTACTTTTTTCAAAAGTAATATGTAATATGTAGTGCCTTACTTTTAAGAGTAACGGACCCCAACTCTGGTTATCACTGATTGCCAATCTGCTCGCACACAGATCTAAATTATTATACAAAACGATATTAATGTGTGTCCTTCTCCCTCTGTGTGCCTGTGTGTGTGTGTATATATAGGAATGCTGCGCTCTCTGATGCGACAAGGACAGTACGTCTGCCACGAGTGCGGCAAGAGCTTCAGTCAACCCAGTCACCTGAGAACACACATGAGGTCCCATACAGGTACGATACGCGCACACACACACACACACACACACACACACACACACACACACACACACACACACACACACACACACACACACACACACACACACACACACACACACACACACACACACACACACACACACACACACACACACACACACACACACACACACACACACACACAACACAACACAACACAATTACTCATGCATATTTCAGATATGGATGGGATAACAATCCATTAATATCCCTCCACATTCACATGCCCAACCATACATTTTTATACACATACTATCGGCATTTCACCCCAAAATAAATCAAAACTAGATCTTTCTGTGACATCCAGGCAGTCCTGCACCCCTCCCCACCCCACCCCGCCCTGGGTCTGGCAGCTGTCTCTACATTACAAAAGTGAAACATGATTTGCCCGCGATACTGACCTGTGACAAATTGTATACATTATTAATCACATGTCAATTAGAGAGATGGAATTGCGCATCCTAATGAAGCGTGACGGCATTTTGTCCATGCCCAACATTATGAATCCATTTGCATGCATCCGGACGCCATTCACTAAACAGCCTCGA
Organism: Protomyctophum bolini; assembly: GCF_963924005.1. Lineage (NCBI taxonomy): Eukaryota > Metazoa > Chordata > Actinopteri > Myctophiformes > Myctophidae > Protomyctophum > Protomyctophum bolini. The sequence continues at coordinate 10,338,137 of NC_137868.1, forward strand.
TTTAGACATCCCACTGTCTCCTCTCCTCTCCTCTCACCCTCCTCTCCTCTCCTCTCCTCTCCTCCTCTCACCCTCCCCTCCTCTCCTCTCCTCTCCTCTCCTCTCCTCTCCTCTCCTCTCCTCTCCTCCTCTCACCCTCCCCTCCTCTCCCCCCTCTCCTCTCCTCTACCCCCTCTCCTCTACCCCCCTCTCCTCTCCTCTCCTCTACCCCCCTCTCCTCTCCTCTCCTCTCCTCTCCTCTCACCCTCCTCTCCTCTCCTCTCACCCTCCTCTCCTCTCCTCTCCTCTACCCTCCTCTCCTCTCCTCTCCTCTCCTCTCCTCTCCTCTCCTCTCCTCTCCTCTCCTCTCCTCTCCTCTCCTGCATGTCCATCAGTGTAGTAAGCAGTGATCGCAGTAGACAGTCACATAAGTAGCTTCTTTATGGAGAGTGTGAATGACAAGTGACACAACCAGTGATTCTAAGTGACAGAGGCCAAATGGTAAATGATGCAGAGGCACTCAAAACACACACCCGCACACACACATACTCACGCATGCACACATGATACGCATGCGCACGCACACGTGCAAAACACACACGCAACACAAACACCAGCGAAGCTGTAATTAATGTTGTCACCAGCGGTTGTCTTCAACATGGACGTACACACACACAAGAAAGGGCAGCCACCCCGAGGCCCTCCATTAACATGCGTCATATTAAATCACTGAGTCGCCACCACCACGTTCCATCATCATCATCATCATCACCACCATCATCATCATCATCTCCTCTCTGTTAGGAGGGCACTGGTGGCACATGGCCTCCGTGTGCTGCCCATGGTGTTCTAAAGAATAAGAAAGAGGTCGAAGAGATCTCTCATCTCGGCTTTTTTAACCGAATCCCTTTCCCTCCCTCTCCACCCCCACCCTACTCCCTGTCTTCCTTCCCTCCCTCCCTCCATCCATCCCTCTCTCTCTCCCCCTCTCTCCCTCCCTCCCTCCCTCCCTTCCTTCTCCCCCTCCCCCCACAGTTGGGTTTGATTTTAACGGACTCCACAGAGGTACTGACGCTCACACCACCACCGCTACCGACGCACCCAAACAAGTATGTCCCACCACGGCTAACCACTGGGGTGTCCCACCGCTGTCCTCGCATGTGTGTGTGTGTGTTCTCCGTTCCCGTTGCATGTCGCCCTATGTCTCTTTGTCACACCTCCTCGTGACGAATGCATTTCTTTTCTCACCACCACCCCCCCCCCACCCACACCACCCATATATATTAGCTTTGCTTGCTTCTACTTCCTTGTTCCCCCCACCCCCCCCCCCCCCCACCCCCCAGTGTAAAGTTTGAGCCGACAGGGTCACGCAACAAGGCCCTCGTTGTGCCTAACTCACAGAGCAGCAAAATGGCCACCGCATGCTGTCGTCTTCGCCGCTTCGTCCCTCAGGTGTCCCCCCCCCCCCTTCGGTATGAGCAATGGGCTTCCCATAAACCAGCGACACGTCTGTTCTGTCTGCATCGGGGGTGGGGGGGGGGAGGGGGGGGGGGGGGGTGGAAAAGTTTTCCCAGACAAAGGGAGAGACGGAGGGAGAGAGATAGAGGGACATCGAGGCAGACAGAGAGAGAGAGCGAGCGAGCGAGGGAGGAGTAAATCTGTTCTGCTTTTGACATTCGGAGAGAGCCAGGTCTGCGCGGCGCACTTCCATCTTAATTAATCACACGCGCGAGACGCACGCACGCACACGCGCGCGCTCGTGCACTCAGATTTACCACTCGCTATGAATGATGGGAGCAGGAACAGCGTAGGGGTCCAATTAGATGTAGTGTTGGTGCTGCTTTACGGTGACGATAACCTTTAGTGTAATTTAGCCCATAAGGACCGGGAACGCATCTGTGTATTTTAGCCATTTTTAACCATTCATTTAAACTTTAGCTGTTGAAAAATTGCAGATCTACAATCTCATATTATAGCATGGCATGAGAGTGCCACGCTATACGAGCTTGTAGATCTGCTATTTTTTGAAAAGTCCTGAAAACTGTATGCAAATCTTTGAATATGTATTCTTTCAAAAGTGAGCGGTTTCAACGCACATCTTTGCTTCTGGGGGTCCCTCCCTGGAACAACATATTTGAGATGAGAGTCTGCGGCCAAATACATATGATTCTGGTGGTCCACCTTGACACGAAAAACTTTGAGAACCACTGATATAGAAATAGAAACATAGGGTTTTTTCAGAAAGCTGTTAAGACATTTGAAGACATGTGTAGGATGAGGTCTTAATGTGTTAGTGCACCAGTCCCCTCCCATCTTCGCCCGCCCGCCTGCCCACTCCCCTCCCGCTCCTCTGGCTGCCATCTTCCCCCTCGCAGGACGCTGGCATAGAGGTGTAGAGGCGCTTTCCTCTCCCGTCTCACCCCGCCCGTCTCTCCTCCATAGAGGTGTAGAGGCGCTTTCCTCTCCCGTCTCACCCCGCCCGTCTCTCCGGCTGCTTTTAGATTTGCGTGATTAATTATGTCTTTTTCTTTTTTTTTGCCTTCCTGTTTTTTATTTCTCTCTCTCTCTCTCTCGCTCTCTCGCCCTCCCTCTCTCACCCTGTCCCCTCTGTTGTTGCTCTGATGATGTATGAGAACAGCCACATTTGGCTGTATCTTCTTCGGGGAGAGGGGGCGGGGTGAGGGGGGGTGGGGGTGGGCATGGGGAGTCATTTGTTTTCCCACTTTGATATTCTTCCATTTATCAAAATGATAATTAGGTGCAATTAAATGGCAATCTCATTTGTTTTGTTCAGGTGTGTGTTGCTTTATTTATGTCGAGGTGTCTGTGCCATTGTAGGTCAGTCTAATTAGAAGAGAGCGCGGAGTGTCGAGTGTGCGTGTGTGTGTGCGTCTGCGTCTGTGTGCGTGTGTGTGGGGGAGCTGATTGAGAGAAGGGGAGAGGAAAGTAGGACTGCTCTGAGTACCATGAGACAGTGAGGCCAGTATTTTTGGTCCAGATGTCAGCCCTCTCTCACAGGAAGAAGTCAAGAGGAATACAGTAGTTTAGTAATTGGTTCATTTAGGTCAGGATAGGATCGCAAAAGTTAATGTCCGAAGCGGGGCCAGTTCAATGTTAACCACATGAACCCTAGCGCCCCTATTTATTCTGGGGTGAACCATTGCCAACAATACAAGCTCGTGCAGTATAGCTCAAGCTTGTAGATTGCCTATTTGTGGCGTAGATTCTTATTGTAGAGGGGGGGGGGGAAGTATAGGGGGCCTAGTATTGACCCCTAGGGGACTCTGGCCAACTAACCGTGTATAGAGTTTAAGTGGTTATGCCTTCTCTTGTCATCCCCTGTAGTCCTACTCAGTTAAATACTTCAATAATTCAATTCGGATTATACAAAGAATTAAGCCAAATACCGTAGTACACATCCCAAAGTGTCTGTCTGGGTACATTTTTGGGCCCAGAATTGAATTAACATTGAATATTTGACTGTGTATCTGACTGTCATTCTGTGTGCTGTCTGTGGGCTATATGGCTCTGTTTCAATGGTTGTGCATCATGTTTGTTGGTTTGGCCGTCCCCTTGATGTCCTCTCTCTCTCTCTCTCTCTCTGTCTCTCAGAGAGAGCCCTGTCCTCTCGTCGCATGCTGCCGCACCCTACGTGAGGTCACCTCATGCCCCCCCCTCCCCCCTGGCCCGACCGTTCAACTCTTGTGTTTGTGTTCCCTCAGGGGAGAGACCATTCTGCTGCCGCCTCTGCCCGTACCGAGCCTCTCAGAAAGGGAACCTAAAGACCCACGTCCAGAGCGTCCACCATTTGCCTTTCGACAACGACCAGTACCCAGAGGGCAGCAGAGAGCTGTCACATGACTCCCTGGGCCCCCCCGAGCACGGGGACTGGACCCTACCACCACCACTGGACCCACCACAACAACAACAACAACCACAACCTACCGACGACACCCGCAGCGCCCACAGCAGAGCCTCCGGAGCAGAGTGTGGGGTCGCTAGTCGAGGACCATCCCACTCCACAGCACAACAACAACACCACACACCACTGAACTACCACTGAAAAGCACCACTCAGAAACACCACTGTCAGGTCTTATAACGGAGAGGCTTCACCAGTAAACCCCTTTAATGGTCTTAACGGGAGAGGCTTCACCTGCAGTAAACCCCTTTAATGGTCTGTCGACTTTTTACAGATATGATGAGCTTTGACCGCCGTGACGAGGGGTTTCCCATGATTTGGATGTTTTGGTTTTTAAGCAAGAGAAGACATGGAATCTTTATTTTATTTTGTTGAGATGTTTTGAACTCTGATAGTTTTTAAATCTTGAGGACCGCGGCATGGCAGGAGCCCTGCACCTATACAAACCCCCCTGCTTCATCCTGTGATGACTTAATAATAGTTTGTGTGCTGCTCACAGGATGCAGGCCCTCTGATGACGTGCACCACCATGACGGGACAGAAAGAGAAGCTCTTACGTTTCCACGCACGCTCTGGACAGAAGGAGGAGGAGCCCGCTTTCTCTGGACTCTCAGCTCTTCACTGAATAGAGCCGCCGAGCCGAGGATGAAAATGTGTGTGTGTGTGTGTGTTTGTTCGCGTGTGTGTGCGTGAGTGTGTGTGCGTGCCGTGCACACATGTTCTTTCCTCGCCGCGCCACCTAGTGTAACATGAGTAGCTGCAGTAGATGCTTGTTCTCTGTAGTCTGAGGCTGTCAGGCTGACCATGAGAAAGAAGGAGTGAGAGACAGAGATAGAGAGACAGAGATGGATAGAGAGAGAGGAGAGAGAGAGAGAGAGAGAGAGAGAGAGAGAGGAGAGAGAGTGAAGAAAAGGAGGGTATAGAAAGAGTACAAATGGAAGAGAAAGAGCGATAGGCGAAGAACTGAGCAAGAGCGATGGAGAGACAGAGAAAAGTTCCAGTGGGAAGACCAGGGAAGAGAGAGAGATAGAGCTAATGGAGGAGGGGGTTGTTGGGTGTTCGCTTTAGTGCTCATTAAAAAGAGTGTGCGTTTTTAATGGCCGATATAAATGAGCGTGTGGTTTTAACGGTCATTCAATTATTGTCCATTTAAGAGGAAAGGGAATGAAAGGACACAGATTATTATTTTTTTCATCCCTTTTTTTGTCCTCCAGACACCTCCTCCAACCTCAAATTATTAGAGTGACTTGAAAACATGTGGGAAAAGCGCTGCGCTTTCAGCAGCAATATGTGCTGTTTGACTGTTCGGTTACGCCGACGTCGGCTTAGATCGCACCTGCGTTTCGCAAAAAAAAAAACGCACGCCGTCTGCTTCCACACAGCCGAGTCCCCGGCACAGATGTGCTTTGGCTTCACTTCGTTGACTTTTAGTGCGATTTCAAGATGATTCCTGCGAGGATAAGAGTGAGGAGGAGAGAGCAGACGGAGAGACAGACAGACAGACACGTAGCGCCAAGAGGACCAGAGGTCAGGCTTCAAGAGATTTCAGGGAATCCAGGAGATAGAGATGTTGTTTTGAAGCCTATTACAGCCTTTGCAGGGTATGTGTGTGCGTGCGTGCGTGCGTGCAAAGGGAGAGAGAAAGAACAAGCTTGTGTGTGTATACGTGATTGTGTGTTCATACGTGAGTGCATGTGCCCACTCGTGGAAGTGTGTGTGTCTGTGTGTGTGTGTGCGCGTGTGCGTGACGCATTCTGCTAAATGTCTGCATATAAGAAAGGTTGATTAAAAACTGTTGTATAATCCAGCCTTCATCTACATGCTTTCTCTACTCTGGGCTCTACCTCCTCTGGAATGAAAGCTTATTTAGATATCTGGCTGCTACACAGTATGAAGTGTGGAACAATAGCCATTCCCCTATACTATCATTTTGAGGGATTTCGTGTGTGTGTGTGTGTGTGTGTGTGTGTGTGTGTGTGTGTGTGTGTGGGGGTCCTTTTTCAAGGGCCTCGGAGATGGTCATGCCTTGCCTGTCAGTGACTGTTGGGAAGTAGATAAGTGCATACTGTACTAACTAAACATGCACATAGTATGTACATAGTACATACTGTACACACCAACACCAACTAAAACGAGGCTGAAGTCCCGAGTGCTGCGACACAGGGAACTGTGGATTCAGGAGGCGTATTTTGTACGTGTCGATTCTAAAACATTCAGAAAACGGTTAAGAAATGGGTCATAATAATAATAATAATATTAATAATAATAACAACGCAATGATAAATAAAGCAAACGGAGATACCGTACTTCCCTTCGTCTATTTTGAGACCTCCGTAGTTTTTACACAAACAAACACATTATTAAAATGGTTACTGAACCACTGGGTCATATTAGGGTTCTGTGTGCTCGAATATACAGTACCTTACGCAAAATGTGTACATGCCGAAGGTGAGGGTGGGGGTGGGGGGGGATAGTAAGAATACTTGAAATGGTTACTCTAGCCTACCGAGTAGTGTGTACTAGTACTAATACCAATATTGTACAGAATTTTCCCTTTAAAGATTAACTCCTCGATTATTAATTTGTACTCCGAAGTGTGACTTAGGAAGAAGAAAAAAAAAGAATGAAACTATGAACAGATTGAGCGGGAACGAGTGTGTGTGTAACATAATAAAGTGTACATGATGTACTCCAAACCCTTTATATACAGCGTTAGATACCAAAAGGCATTACTAGTGCACTTAGACTAGGTTCTTCTGCTTTAACACTCGCTCTGCTGTTCTCCTCTCATTTTGTCCATTTGTAGCTTAAAGCCTGGTTTATACTTAGTCGTACAATGGTGTTGTCCCGTGCCGAAAATAGCAGATCTACAAGCTCAAGTTGTGAGCCTGTAACTAAGGACTGCTATGTGTATCGTATGACAGAGCAGTGTAAATTAGGCCTGAGGTTTTCAGTGTGAATGTCTTTATTAACAGTGCCCGTCAATCCAGTTGAACGTACATCTCTGGCTTTTAGAGGCTTTTGTTTTCTTTTGTTACACTGTAGAACCTTCAGTGTTTCTAATTTAAATCCACACTCTGGATTCTGCAGTGTATTATTATTACGATTCCATAGATATCCATCATGATTTTATTTAATTTGTTTTGTTTGTTTTGATGATATGATTGGGGACGTGATGTGGTTATACACGCCACTGCTTGTTAGACATGTTTCCCGCATGGAAAAAGTTTGACTATGCTATTTAGGTGCGGCAGTGCTTAATTCACACAGATTCTTCTTTTGTCTTTCTCTTTGCTTAAAGTGTAGGATTTTGGTCTGTAGCTAGTCATGGATGCCCTCCCAGAGAGAGAGGCCGGTTGCTGTTGTTATCTCCTCTTTTGTTTGGGTTTTTTTTTATGAAGCCTCTTTAAGTTGTATTATTTGTGTCTGTTGGCTTTTTATTTGTTATATTATGAATCTCATGGTTAATTTACCTTAGAAGACATTATTATTATTCCAAATGTATTTGGTATTTATTATCACTTCAAAATGATCAGAGGAACGAGGGCAGACGGGAGTGTTGTTCGTTATAAAAAAAAGAAAATGATTTATTATTCTGGGTTTGTTTTGTTTTGGACGTTTTTATACTGTGTAGTTTTCATGCCGGGAAGCCGGTGTGGAAGCTCTACCTCGTCTGAGCCATTCTCACTTCTGTTACACTTTTGTACATCATTTCAAAAACATGTAATGTCATGTCCACAATAAAGACACGCAAAATGGGATCTACTGACTCCATCTCATCTGTTTCTGAGGGGCGCCGGCCCCTCCTATGCCCAGCTTGGTGTGTTTGTGTTAAGAGTTCTCAACGGGCCTGGAAATTAGGGCCTAACTGGGTCGGTCTGAAGCCCGGCCCGACTGATTAGCATACATTTTAGTGAAACGGCAGTCAGTACCATCTTCATAATAGATAAATACTTATAGTCGGCTATAGTTGCCACCCTATAGAGACCAGTATTACTTATAGCAGACACAGGAACAATATAACAAATATAAACAGAAGGGAGTTCCAACCGCGCCTCTAGCCTATGGCAGGCCAGTCTGGTGCATCTCAGAGGCAGCCTCTAGCCTATGGCAGGCCAGTCTGGTGCATCTCAGAGGCAGCCTCTAGCCTATGGCAGGCCAGTCTGGTGCATCTCAGAGGCAGCCTCTAGCCTATGGCAGGCCAGTCTGGTGCATCTCAGAGGCAGCCTCTAGCCTATGGCAGGCCAGTCTGGTGCATCTCAGAGGCAGCCTCTAGCCTATGGCAGGCCAGTCTGGTGCATCTCAGAGGCAGCCTCTAGCCTATGGCAGGCCAGTCTGGTGCATCTCAGAGGCAGCCTCTAGCCTATGGCAGGCCAGTCTGGTGCATCTCAGAGGCAGCCTCTAGCCTATGGCAGGCCAGTCTGGTGCATCTCAGAGGCAGGACAGGTTACAGGAGGAAAGGAGGCACTGGAGCAACTCAAGACAGTTTAAGCCCTTATTTTATGATCAGTGAAAAAGCGACAATGTTTCGATGTATCAGTCACATCTTCGTGAGGTATATTATATTATAGATATATATTATTTTTTTACTTGCACCCTGATAACAAATATAAACCTTTCACACAACATACAGTATGTGAGTCATAATGTAGTATAGGACAATTCTGGGACAAACCTTACAGAATTTGGTGAGCCCATATGACCTTTCCTCTGGCATCACCTTTCAGCAAATGTCCCTGACGGTGTAAGGACTCAGAGCACACACACACACACACACACACACACACACACACACACACACACACACACACACACACACACACACACACACACACACACACACACACACACACACACACACACACACACACACACACACACACACACACACACACACACACACACACACACACACACACACACTAGGGGGCTGCTACTGTAGCTGGGCTAATAAGACTCATAGATGTTTTGGAGCTGAATAGCTCCACATTTTTGTTCTGCAGGTTCACAAAACAATGAATGTTGACAGAATGCTATAGGTTATCCCTCCACAAACCTAGAAGTCCCAGACATCTGTGGCTCACTGTCCCATGAATATCTAAACCTCAGCTATACCTGCAGCAGGAATTATTATCATTCATCCTGAAGCGGCCAAAACAGGCGAGTCCACAAGCAACACAGCCTTTGTGTTATACGTGACACTTTTCTGAAGGCTTTGACTTTGATGCCGGGCCGTGGCTGCGTGTCGCCTTGATGTCCGTGTGTGGCCACGCGAGCTGAAAGCCAAGGGGAAGGCGGGCGGCTCGCCCCTTCCCACTACAGAAGCCCACCTGGGGAACACCGGCGTATACTCTGCCAGTCTCTTTCATGTTCGCAGCGCCTATGCCGTCTGTCTCTCTGTCTGCGCCACTGACAGCCTGAGTGACAGGCTCCCTCTGAGAACATGGCACCATGACGTTAATGCCAGGCAGGCCTGCGGGCTGCGAAAAGACTGCAGCTGCCCGTCACTCTGCCTCTCATCAGTCACCAGGAACGCAGATACGTGACGGCCCTGAGCTCACCGAGAACCTGTTCCCTGACATCTCTGCTTTCTGTCACACACCAGAGAGAGAGTGAGTGAGTGAGTGAGTGAGTGAGTGAGGGAGTGAGGGAGTGAGTGAGGGAAAGAATGCGCTGAATGTCAGGCTGGCTCAGGTTTTGATAGATAGGTGTGCAGGAGAATATAATGCGCTCCCCTCCCACCGCACTTCTTTTATTCCCTTTTTCTTCAAAAGCCTTTGTCGCTGTGGGGTTATATATCCACGACCACGAATGGCAGTTCACTTTTATTGTTTCCAATTTATTGTTTTCACCACGGTTTCTTTTGTATGCATACGGTATATAGTGTATGTGGTATATATAGCACTGAAGACAATAGAATGACATTATATTCCTCGTACAGATCTGTGCATCTGAGAGCACTGAACCTCACATCAGCTCAGAGTCAGGCCCACCAGCTATCTCTAGTTGCTGTGAGAATAAACTAGAACTATATGCCTGTAGTCAGTGTCTCTCTCTCTCTCTCTCTCTCCCCCTCCTAGCATGCAGCCCTCAGTGCTGTCCATGTCAGAGGGCATGATCTGTATCTGCCACCAGGGAGCAGTATTCTCCTCTAATGGCTGCTAAACGGCAGTCCTCGGGAGGACAACAGCTTAATGGCACTAGGATGGCAGTTTCAGGCGAGGGGGGGGTGACGGTGTGGTGGGGGTGTGGGGGGTTGAGAGCAGAGGGGTGCACCGCGCAAATATACTTAAAACACATGCACGGCCCGCCGCGTACACACCACCACGAGACTGTCTTGTGGTGCCTTGCCCCGACTGATACAACAACCACTATACCTCCTCCCTCCGGTCCACTCCACACACACTCTTCCTTCAACATTCTTCTCCCATAGCAAAAGGCCAAACGCATTTACAACACTTCAAGTGTCTCGCGACACGAGAACGCCCTCCTCTCCTCCACCGTTGAAATATGTAAATATTGCACTAATCAAAGGGGTTCCGGAATCGCAAAATGCCACGGAAAAGGTTATGACCCGGAGCCTGTGCTAATAGGGGAGTGGGGGGAGAGAGGAGAGGAAAATAGTGGTATAGTGGTGGTGGTGGTGGTGGAGGGAGGGGGGAAAGTGAAGGTGCGGGGGGGTGGTGGGGTGGGGGGAGAGGAGTGACAGCTACCACAGGCGCCTCTACTGCCTCGGGAGGACCTTCACATGCTGACCTCCGCCTCCTGCACTCCGACGCTCTGACAGTAATGAATAGGAAGGGTCTGTTTATGCATATCAAATGTTATTTACTCACACAGTCACTATGCTGCTGCAGCCACAGAGGGGATAGAGAGACAGAGAGAGAGACAGAGGGAGAGAAAGAGAGAGAGAGAGAAGAGGATGCTTTACACAGACCACAGGTTAGACTTTAGTAGCCAGGGTTGCTCTCTGCGGCGCGGCGAGGTTAATCTGACCATCACAACGAATTCACGTTATACACGCTTTGGCTTTTTGTTGGTTTTTTTTCTTTTTTGCCGGGGCCTTTAACGTTTAAACTTGTTGTTTCTGAAGTGCAGCCCCATTGTTTGTTGTTCACTCGCTGGCTTTCGTCGTTTGTTGTTGACGTGTATCTGTATTCGACCCCGTGCAGAATACACACACGCGCACGCTCACGCACACACACACACACACGCACACACACACTTGCAAACCAACGCTGGTGATTTTGAGTCAACTTGACTTCAGCATTTCCCTCGGAGGCCATTACTGAGCTCAACAATCTCCCCGCATTTTGTCTGCGAACGTCTCGTATACGTCGGTATCCAAAGACAGCATCGGGGGGGGGGGGGGGGTTGGGGGACTGTTAACATACATTCTGGTCATGCAATACATTTAAGCAGGATTAACCCATTCTGACCTGAGATCAGATTCATACAAGGTTTCCACTGGACACACATTGGTCTGATGAACCCATTCTGACCTGAGATCAGATTCTAAAAATGTCAGTCGTTCTTCGATTTAAAAAAAATAGCAGACCTACAAGCTCGTATCGCGCCACTCGGTGGCGCGATATGAGCTTGTAGATCTGCTATTTTTCAATAGCTAAAGCATAACATAGTGCTGACACCAAAATGGGTGCCCGGTCAGAATGGGTTAATTATATTCCGCATTGACATGATTGGTCTTAAATAGCATGAACCCTGAAGCCAGGGAGGGGTGGGAAGAGAAGAGCCTGAGTGGAATTATTCAGACGTTCTCCACAAGCTCCAAGAGAATAACCTTGAGCGCGAACAATGAACAATCAGGCCGCCAGAGAGCGTTTGTGTTTCCCGACGCCGCCGCGTGTCATTGGCCGTGGGTTTACGACGGGCTCCGCTGCGTTTCCCATCAAGCGGCTCTTGCGAGAATTAAAGTTGGATCTTTTAGTATGTAAATGAGAAACCTATTCTCCGGCCCCCGCGCGCCCTCTCCTCTACGAGTCCCAGGACAGACTATGACATTTAACATCGCCTTCGCTAATTTGTGCTTAACCCATTCTGACCTGAGATCAGATTCATACGAGGTTTCCACGGGACACACACTGGTCTGATTAACCCATTCTGACCTGAGAGCAGATTCTAGAAAAATGTCAGTCGTTCTTCGAATTTTTCAAAAATAGCAGACCTACAAGCTCGTATCGCGCCACTCGGTGGCGCGATATGAGCTTGTAGATCTGCTATTTTTCAATAGCTAAAGCATAACATGATGCCAACACCAAAATGGGTGCCCGGTCAGAATGGGTTAATAGCCAAAAAGTGATTAGAATTAACATTAATGACATTTCATATGTCTACCCCCCTTCTACATTCATTACCCCTTTCTACCGTCTGATACTTAACCAGCTAATGCTGGTTGCGGCCGCTCCCCACAGCTTAGATTTAATGTTACAGTTTTGGCAGAAATCCTTCAGCTGCCCCTTTTTTTGTAATTTCTTCCAACCTTTTTTTTTTTACTCCTTCCATGTTGTCACCCCTTCCTCCTTTTGAAGAAGACAACTATAGGAAAGACATTACAATGAGCTGTTAGATGGGGCAGAGTGTAAATCCTTTAAGTTGACAATCTATTCTATCGGTCACACGCTCTTCACCACCAAGTGGCGTCAACATGGAGGGAGATTAGGCGGGGGCGGGTTCATCCGCCTCGCCAAACAAATGCTGTCCAATAGCCTTCATCTCCTCTCTCATACTATAGCATCCTGAAGCAAGTTGGAACTCTAGTCTTGTCTGACAAAGCCAAATCACACGGGATAATGCTACAGGCCTGTAGAAACTCCATCTTAGATCCGTGCATGGAAGAGATTACCCTGTCGGACAATGCGTATTGTGTCCCCGTCGTGTGAGTGCCAAGCCATCCCCCCCTCCACTCCTTACTCCCCATCTTCATTTCCAGTCCCCCCTCATCCTCATTTCTACCCCCCACCCCCCCTGTCTTCCGCGGGTCAACCTATAACCTAGGTTAGCCTATAGTGGATCACACGCATGGTCAGGCAGAGGTGAGTGAGCGGCAGGGAGAGAGAGAGAGAGAGAGAGGGACAGCGGAGGAGGAGGACGACCCCGGAGCGCATCTCCTCTTGTTCCCTCTAATCGCTCTAACTGGTCACTCAACCCCAGGGGGATGGAAGATGGAAGCACGGCTACGGGGAGAGGACAGGGGAGGAGGAGGAGGAGGAGGTCGGTTGGCTGGCTGGCTGGTGGGGAGTGTGCACGGGTTGGGAATGAGAGAAGAGGTGGAAGGCTGAGTGATGGCGAAGGAGGGAGTGTGTGTGTGTGTGTGTGTGTGTGTGTGTGTGATGCAGAGGAAAGAGATGAGAGAGGAATGCAGGTTAACCCATTCTGACCTGAGATCAGATTCATACCAGGTTTCCACTGGACACACAGTGGTCTGATGAACCCATTCTGACCTGAGATCAGATTCTAAAAATGTCAGTCGTTCTTCGAATTTTTCAAAAATAGCAGACCTACAAGCTCGTATCGCGCCACTCGGTGGCGCGATATGAGCTTGTAGATCTGCTATTTTTCAATAGCTAAAGCATAACATAGTGCTAACACCAAAATGGGTGCCCGCCCAGAATGGGTTAAAGGAGAAAGGGTTGTGGAGGTGAGGGGGGGGGGGGGGTGTAGGAGGAGCTGGCCGGTGCTCATGGGTAATGGCAGCGTGCTGGCCACTGACGGACAGGCCAATCTCCCGGCCGGACAGGCTCCAGAGAGACGTGTCCGTCTCCTCCCGCGCCCCCGGGCCGGCCGCGCCAGCACACCGCTAAATGTGTATTGGCAAAGTGTCGGTGCCGATGCCATTAGCCGGCAGACTTAAATTCCCCTGTAATTTTCTACGGGTTCCTCGTTATTGGCACCTCTGACGGGTTAAGTATTTGAGTCCAGGTTCAGATTTAATGGATGACCGGCCGGTGGCGAGCGGGAGGACCACTTGTTATCACCCTGACATGTGCAAAGCACACAGGCACGCACACACATATGCACATGCATTGCAGGCACATGCATGCACATGCAGGCAGCTAGGCACACACACACCCAGCACGCACGCACGCTCTCGTCTGTCTGTATCCTCCCAGTAAAAGCATCCCTGACACTGACCTAATGCCTCTCATTACTGCTGCGGGACAGGCCTAATGGTGGACGAAAGGAGAAGGACCAGGAGGATCAGAGAGAGAGAGCTTTCCTGACTTCCACACCAGACCAGCTCTCTCCTCTAGACCTGCATTCACCTCCACCTCAGTCATTATGGCACACTGCACACCAGACCAGCTCTCTCCTATAGACCTGCAGCACGTCCTCCTCCCTTCATTATGACACACTGCACACCAGACCAGCTCTCCTAGACCTGCAGCACCTCCACCTCAGTCATTATGACACACTGCACACCAGACCAGCTCTCTCCTCTAGACCTGCATTCACCTCCACCTCAGTCATTATGGCACACTGCACACCAGACCAGCTCTCTCCTCTAGACCTGCATTCACCTCCACCTCAGTCATTATGACACACTGCACACCAGACCAGCTCTCCTAGACCTGCATTCACCTCCACCTCAGTCATTATAGCACACTGCACACCAGACCAGCTCTCTCCTCTAGACCTGCATTCACCTCCACCTCAGTCATCATGGCACACTGCACACCAGACCAGCTCTCTCCTCTAGACCTGCATTCACCTCCACCTCAGTCATTATGACACACTGCACACCAGACCAGCTCTCCTAGACCTGCATTCACCTCCACCTCAGTCATTATAGCACACTGCACACCAGACCAGCTCTCTCCATTCACCTCCACCTCAGTCATTATAGCACACTGCACAGTGCACACCAGACCAGCTCTCCTAGACCTGCAGCACCTCCGCCTTTTTAGGCTTTAAAGTTTGCCTCTATATTGGGAAATGCACAAAGTAGTGATATAGTGAATAAAAAAATCTGAACTTTTTGTATCTACTGTAGCCTATATTGCAGTAATAAGGTGTGGTTGTCGCAGAATCCTAAGACACATGTGGCCTTGTCTCCAGGCTCAGCAATCTAGCGCTTCCCTGAAGACGGTGTTTTTAGCACGGTGATGATAGCACGTCAGAATGCCTATAAATGCAATCATATTTTCATTAGGAAAACTATGTTGGTGTTGCACTCAACTGCTCTGGGATTTGTTGCTTTGAAATGTTTTTATTTTCTCCCTACACGTTTTACAACTTCCTCAGCTAACGTCTGTTGACCTTGACCACAGTGTGCCAAGGGAATACCGTCATCATCAGGCACAGGCACAGGCACAGGCACACACACACACACACACACACACACACACACACACACACACACACAGAGTTATGGTTGTGACAAGTTACAATCACAAACTTATGTCTTGGAATCATGATACAGCAAGAATGTCACTCAGCAGCGTCTCTGCCATATTCGTTCACACGACGGTGGTCTCACGCGCACACACACACACACACACACACACACACACACACACACACACACACACACACACACACACACACACACACGCACACATCCCGCTACAAAGGTAAATAAATATATAAGCAAACAAGTGCAATTTAGCTCCATTGAAATTTGTACATATAGCATTTTGACAACCTCGCCGGAGAAGTTTCACCCCAGAAATGCTAAGCAGACCCAGCAGGAGTCACTCAGGAAGAGAAGAGAGGAGAGGAGAGGCTCTGTGCTGTTTAATGTATTCTTCAGCATGCAGCCCAGAGGCCTCCAAAACGCTGCATGTCTTTACTATCCAGTGCGCACGCACACACACACACACACTCGCGCACGCACACACACACACACACGCATGCATGTACGCACACACATGCACATATCTAACGGCAGTCAGGCTCTGAAGGAACGTTGCTAATGGGGCTGTTTTTAATGAGCCAGGAAGAGAAGAGTATGACCCTTCGAAGGTGAATATCTCTATCGCTCTCCATTTCACTACTGTGTGGATGTGTATCTTTCTCTCTCTCTGTCTCTCTCTCTCATACACAGTCTGCATGCGTGCACGCCGCACAGTACACACACAAACAAAAAATCAATATATACAGAATTTATACACATTTTTATATATTCTAATTGTTCAACCACTATAATTATTTCCAGCTCTTATTGTATTGGCTTATTCATCCAATCCTTTCATTAGCAGCGTAATGCGTTAGCCACCAGAAAACCTCCACAATGAGGAGGTTTTCCTTTCTTTTTTCTTTTCCTCCTTTTTTTGTTGTTATTACGGCTGAGCCTGCATAAATTGCGAGGCTGAAACAGACCCTGGAACAGCCCTTAGCGTCCTCCGGGCTAAGGCAGGACGCTTCTACGCTTCTATACTCTCTGCCGGTGCCACGTACTCCCTGTGGGGCGACCAGGGACAAGTCCATCCCCTGACAACCGTTGCACTTAATTCACACTGATTTTCTTTACGATTCCCTTCTCTCCACATATAGGAAAAGAAAGAAAGAAAGAAATAATAATAGAAGAAAAAAAACAAAACAACAGCAATAAGAAAAGATAACTGTGCTCAAAGAGGGAGGTAGTTCTCGTAACGGCCAAAAGATGGCATGCTATGGCAGGAGGAGCTTTGTCTGCGTGTCTATGGCGTCTGTATTTAACCCACAGCCTGCATGGACACTGTCTGTGTTTGGCCTACTGGGAGTCTTCTGCTTTCTGACTTCATAGAGGAGGAGGAGGAGGATGAGGAGAGAGAGAGGGGGGAGGGTGCTGGTAAGTGAATGGATGTCATGCCTCTGTCCATGTTGTTCAACAAGGTATAGCCTTTTCCTTTACACAAAAATGAGCCCTGTGAATATAACAGCTGTGACATTTTACCTGAGAGCTACCTGTATTTTTGTCCGCAGAATACGTTGCGAATAAGTTGCGATGTATACTGTATAATTTTGAGGAGTATATATAGTTAAAGTGACGGTTGTTCTGATGATTTGTTTATGCATTTTACACATTTTACACATGTAAACGTCTGCAATTATTTCAGCAATGAATGGTTTAAGTGATGGACGTTTCATCAAATAACAGCAGTGAAATGTCATCTTGTAGGCCTGCATATTATTTTACCAATAGATTGTGTCGTGCAACCTTCTCATTAACAAAACCACGATTGTCTTTTATAATTGTTAGCACATTCTGCTTTTTATGGGTTTTCCTAATTTAATTTAATCGCTAGTCTATCCTCATGTATGTGCCTTTTAAAATATATATTTCTTGAATCCAATTGTAATTTGCAAATAGACTTGATTGCAATGTACTCTTTTAGCTGGGTTCGTTGGCTCTAGATTTGGGAACTTGAGAAGCATTACATTTTAACCGTCACAAATATGTGAAAATGTGGGACTTTTTTTTTCTTCCTTTTGCACCGTTTTCAAAGAACTATAGCGGTGTGTGAATATCCTCACACTCACAGACCACTTTATGACCAATGGGGGATATTTTCATTACACAACGGCGTACTCCAATACTGCATAATAGTTACATTCAGTTTATTCTTCTACAAATGGTGTTATTAATTATCCTTTCATGCTAGATAACGTTTTCACAGACTTGCATTACACTTAAAACTCCAAGAAGAATGAACAGTGAACAAGGTATAAGACTGCCTTCATCTTTTACGTTCCAGATAAAAAACGAAAACCCAGGACTCTGTGAAACTGGACAAACTGACCTCTACAGAGTCATTTAAGGCACTACTTGACGATGCAACACATAACAGCTGTACCTGTTTTCATGTAACCCCAGTGTATTAGCATCATAATGTCCACTGTATTTCACCTTGTGTAAAATTGTGTTATTATTTTTTTTGCCGTTTTCTTTTTGTACTTTGTGACATGTTGTGCACTCAGGGCGTCCTTGAAAAAATGGGCTCCCCTGAATAAAATAAATATTAAAAAAATAATTATTATATCAGCTCTTTTTCCTGTGGAG
>NC_137868.1:10358538-10373773 GCF_963924005.1 Protomyctophum bolini
TCATTTTCGGAAATACAATCTCCCTTTTGTTAATAATGTCCATTAATCACGCGAGGACGTCACTTAACGCAAGGTTAATGAAACATTGTTAATGCCCCGCTAATCTATCCCTAGTCAGAAAGCCCTTGTAACTGTAATTCTCAAACACTCCAAAACTATTTTCCCGGGAATTCTAAGTGCGTGATTGATGGACGCGGGACAGGGGATGTCCATTATTTTTAAGTGGAACACAGAGGCAGAATGTGGGGTCAGCTGTGGCAGAACTCAGAAAGCTTTACCTGTCCAAATGGCTAATGAACCGCTGACAAGATATATGGGAAACACTTTGGGGGAGAATTTAAGTACGACATAACAGCTTCATAATGGATTTATTGTGGCGCTCAAAACCATCCATTAACAATCAAGGATAATATCCACGGCCTCCCCATAATCCTCTGGCAAAGTAAGTATTGATGGGGGACACTGCTCCAAGTTCCCATATGCAGATTTATTTCGTGAGAATGTGTGTGTGTGTGTAGGGAGGTGTATGTGTGTGTGTGTGTGTGTGTGTGTGTGTGTGTGTGTGTGTGTGTGTGTGTGTGTGTGTGTGTGTAGGGAGGTGTGTGTGTGTGTGTGTGTGAGAGAGACAGAGAGGGGTGGATGGGTGTCATGAGCGAGAGAGAAAGACAGAAAGAGATGGAAATAGAAGGAAATTAAGAAAGCAAGAGGAATAGGAATATTCAGAGTGTCTGTGTACGACACACGCATCCACAAGATTCCACATTCTCCAGGTTGTCATGCGCCAGCCTATTAAACAGCTCTTCTTTCATATGTGTGTGTGTGTGTGTGTGTGTGTGTGCATGTGTGTGTGTGTGTGTGTGTGTGTGTGTGTGTGTGGTATTTGTGTTAGCACGGCGTGATATAAGCACAACATTAGGAGGGGTGTTTATTGTAATGTGACGGTCTCGTTGCCAGCTGAGCTGTTTGGAGAAGCAGAGGTTGATTGTTTGATGGCATCGTCGAGGCTTTGCATCTCTGTGTGCCTTTAGTCTCTGAAGAATGCCGACATTAAATGTTTGATGCTGGCATGCACAATTGATGTACAAATAAAAACCTCACCGGTGAGACATTTTTTGTTTGTTTGTTTGTTTTTTTTGTTTTAAATATATTTTATTTGAACTTGTTTCTCTTGTTTCCAGGATCTATTAAAGTTTACAGCAGCTCGCTCCCTAACCACCATTTTTTTTTTAAGTTTGTATGCTCTCTCTCTCTCTCGCTCAGAGAAAGTCACCGGAATTGAGCAGCGAAAACACAAAACTAACTTGAGGTCGCCCATGACTAAAGGGCCTCCAATAAGGTGTAGTAGGTGTAGGTGTACCTGTAGGTGTCTTGATGCTACGATGCCAAAGAATGCAGGAGATTTGGTGACGACAGCAGCAGCAGCCTCTCCTCTCCTGGTCCTATACATGGTTAATATCAGAATACTGATATATTATTGATTTCAGCTGTTCAAATTCCAAACATGCAAACATGACCCGCTTTCATATGTAATGAATAGTATTAAAATGTTATTGTCTTTTTTTTTTTATGTCCAACGTGTTTGTATTTAGTTCATAAAGTTAACATAACTATAACTAAATGCATTTGAAATTAAATAAAAAAATATAATAATTCAGGATTTCAGTATCAAAGCACATTGCAGTGAGCTTTTACTTTTGCTAGGACGGTAATATGCAGCGTGGCCCTCTGGAGTGAGTGTGGAACTATAGTGGCCCTCTCCATCTTCAAAGTGGCCCACCCCTGGTATAGCCCATTTAGACCTGAGGACGACCATTTTTAAATGTCTTCTAGATCATGACAATTTTCGGAAATATACCTCATGTTTCTATATCAGTGGTTCTCAATATTTCATGTCAAGGACCGCAAAAATTATATGTATTTGGTCGCCGACCCTCATCTGAAAATATGTTGTTTCAGGGACCACCCCCCCAGCAGCAAAGATTTGAGTTACAAACGTACACTCTGAAAAAAAATATATTCAAAGATTTACGCCACCTTTTCACGGTTTTTCAAAAAATAGCAGACATACATACATACATATCATAGCGCGGCACTATGAGCTTGTAGATCTGCTATTCTTCCATAGCTAAAGTACAAGGTGTTGCTTCAAACACCAAAAGGGGTTCCCATTCAGAATGGGATAGAGGAGAGCCAGGTCAATATATGAGTCCTAATAAAGCGTGAGTTCATTGCGCCGCTCCGCTCCCCCCTGGCCGCCCGGCCGCTCCATATATACAAGTCAAATCGGCTTTTTGCCTCCCAAAGCCCTCGTTGATTTATGACCCTGCTCCATTGACCAGACCAGCTAGTTTTCATTTTTGTTAAATCACGCGGGCCTCTTTAAATGAAACCATCGATTTCGAGTCAACTTACTGAGGATTTAATTTGTATTTGGAAAATTAAAGCAGGTAACGCGTTATAATTTCACACTGCGCTGGAGTATAATATACCAGCGGTTAGCCCCCCGTCTCCCTCCCCTCCCCAACCCCCTCACTTACTATACCGACCTGGCTGTAGAGCCCCAGAATAGACCCACCCACCCCCCTGTGCTAGGTTTCTCACTGTGACTTTGTGTGACCACTAATGAATTTGGGATGGGGGAGAGAAGAGGGATTTATGGCCCTGGGAGTCCAGGATGAGCCGGTCTGGGTCCCCAGAGTGACCAGAGCCCCCCACCACCCACCCACCCACCCAATGGAGGAGCAAAACCGCCACACCGCAGCCCACCGGCCCGGCCGCTCGTCCCGTCCAGCTGTCCCGCTGTCTCTCCGGTGTTGACCTTGACATGGACAACTTGGCGCCGAGCCTTTCGGCGGGAGCTCCGCAGCCGGGAGACCCTCGCTATACCGCTGCGCCGCGACTCCAGGATCCGTGCGTATATAGGTTTGGCGCCGCCATCTCTCGCTCCTCAACAGCCCTTTTCACTCTCTCACCAAGCCCTCATTAAACCCCTCCCCCTCCCCTTCGCTTCACGCCGTGGCATTGAAAAGGCACTGTCTTTAAACCACACACACGTCTCCTGCTCAAAGCGCTTCAACGCAGGCCTGTGGGTGGATGGGGTGTATCATATTATATTTAGTGATAATAATCACAGTTATCATGCTCCCCTCCCCGCCCCCCTTCCTTCTCCTGTTTTTTGTTTTAGCGTCGGAAGCCCCCCCCCCCCCCCCCCCTGCCGCGGCACACGGGTGGGATGGCAGGAAGGGCCTTCCTCGGCTCCAACGCGCGGCTTCTTCTTGTGTGTCGCTCAACGCACCACAAAGGAGAGGGAGGAGCGAGTCAGGAGGACCGACGGGCGGACGGACGTACGTGCGGAGGGACGGACGGGGGTGATAGTGGGGAGGGCGTGACGCTCTAGGGTGTCATTAAGTCCTTTTCTTCTAACCCTGCGAGGAAACAGTGACTACCATGATCTTTGCTGTGTCCCCCCCTCCCCCTCCTCCTCTCTCTCTCTGCCACCACTGCCACTATCACTGCCACCACCCTTCAACGCCTCCTCCTCCCCCACCCCCCACCCCGTGACCCCCACCTCAGGGCTCTCTCCATAACTGTTTATTAACATGTCATTGGCTTCACCCGGGGGTCTTTAAACTGAGCCCCTCCACCCCCCCACACACACCCACCACCTTCACTCAAGCATCACTCCAAGCCCGCGCGCGCTCTTCCCTTTCATTAGCCGAGGAGGACGGAATTCTTAACCTTTTGTTTTTTCTCTCTCTCTCTCTCTCTCTCTCTCTCTCTCTCTCTCATGCAGTGGAATTCTCAGTCTCAGCCCATTTTCCTGTTTCTTTGAGTCTATTCCCCCTCCTTCCTTCCGTTCCTTCCTCTTTTGGTTTGGCGGTTTCAACATACCGTCATATTTTTGAGCATGTTGGTTCGATAAGGGGAAATGATGCTGATGATAATTTCATAGATTGCCTGGACCTAATGGAGCGTGAATAAACAGTACAACATTAGTGAGGAACTGTCTGCTTGTTTTCTCCATGCAGTGAATTAATTGTAATAGAAGCACGCCAGAGAGCTCTGATGAACAGTTACGTATTATGAAACGCACGCACGCACACACGCACGCACGCACGCACCATATTTACTCATATCATCCAAAGAAGGACATTAAAATAATTCAGAAGTTGCGCGTGCGCACACGCGTGTGTGTGTGTGTGTGTGTATGAAACGTCCGTTATAACAGCGTCATCATCTGCATGGGGGATTGGATGCAGCTGTTGGCTCTGGGCCCGACGAGGGATTTTTTATTTATTTTTTGGTGGCTCTCACTCTTGTCAAGATGTCTTGAGAGTGTCTCCGGGACGTTCCAGGACAGTAGTAGAGATGACTGTATGAGCGTCCCACGGGGACATTGTACAGGGGTCTTCTGGGGGGTGGGGGGGTTGGGGGGGGGGGGCGTGTAGAGCCCATATCTCTCCCCGTCCCATAAACATCACGGAGAGGGCCCGATGTCTTTAACACATTCAGGACGGGAACGCATCTGTGTCACCATCACTTTTAACCATTATTTGAAACGTCAGCTGTTGGTAAATAGCAGATCTACAAGCTCATAGCGTGGCACCGAGTGCCACGCTATGAGCTTGTGTGGATCTGCTATTTTTGATAAATCGTGAAAATGCGGCGCAAGTCTTGGAATATATATATTCTTTCCCAGTGAATGTTTTTTACTCAAATATTTGCTTCTGGAGGTCCCTGGAACAACATATTTTCAGATACAGATAATTTTGGCGCTCCTTATTGGCATGGAAAAGTTTGAGAACCCGTCCCCCACTGACATGGAAACAGAAAACTGTCATGATTATATAGAAGACATTTTGTAGCATCGTTCTCAGGTCTGAATGGGTTAAAAGGGCCTGAATGACGTCTGGGAGTGGAACATCACCGTGATTAATCGCCACGGTGATTCTCATGGTAATCACCAGCCGGGGTTCGACGGAGAGAAAACGGAGGAGGGAGGGGGGGTGAAAACCGTGTGAAACCGACTCTGGCCAAATACGCAGGGATGATGATTGCTCACAGGGGGATTGTTCTAATGCTATCAAAAAGGAGATCGTACGTTAGCACAATGGACTCCATGCATCACCCACCCCGTGTTATAGCTCCTATTTTAAAGAACGCTTTGTCGTCGTTTGTTTTGTTGTGATCAGTTTTTGCGAGTATGAATGAATGGCAGGCTGGCGGTGTGAAATGCATGCAAGTATTTAGTACATATCTGTGAAAAGCTTGAGAGCTTATGTCTATTGCTGTCCTTGACAGCTAAATCGGTCACTTCAACCACTTAAACCGTTTATATACCCCAGTGAATACCAAGTCTGCCTCCTTTTCCCTCTATGTGTTCAGTGAAAATAGTCGCTCTACAAGGTCACCACGCATCGCAATGTGGCGCCTCGTGAGCTTGTAGATCGGCTATATGTCCGCCGAATGTTGGCCCCCCCAGAATAGCGACGCTATAGGCTGTATAGGGTTCATGTGGTGAATGTCTCATTCCCTGAGCTTCAGCCATGTATTGACTTACATGCATGAGACAAAGGCAGGAGTCATGTGCACATGTGCCTATAATACATCACGGGTTCATGATTTAAGACATGTCTGATAAGAAATGTTTTTGTTGTCCGTGGGAGAAAAAAACCCTCCCATGAGGAATGAATACTGATTGTACGAGGCCGCCGTGTCGTTATAACAGCAAAGAAGTGTTGCAGTCAAGTTGCGAGTGGGATGTAGAATAGATGCCGGACGACGGTACACATGATCTAAGAGGCATGTTGGTGCTCACTGACTCTGATTTCCCACCGGAGCGCTCGGTGCTCCATCCATTGTAAAGGCTGTGTTTGTACTGGCTTAGACATTTCATCCTCAGGATCATTCAAATAAACAGATCTAAGTGATGAATGCCGCGGCGTCGCCACGACGGAGACGGATCTCTGTTGTTTGTGTGCGTGCCACACACTTTATGAGGAACGAGCGAGAATCCAGAAACACCAGCCGCCTCTTTATAACGAAACCCTGCAAAAAGTTGCAGCCTGACTCGACCCCCCCCCCCCCCTCCATCCCTCCCCCCCCCAAAATGAATGAAAGTTCAATGGCATTCTGAGTGGTTTGTCAGGAGGTGTAGTTTATATGGTTGGGGCATTATAACTGCCTTCTCCAGCCCAATAAGTCCATGCCAGCATTAAAAACAAATAGCCAAACGTGAAAAAGTGGGGGAGGAGGAAATTTGCCCGAGTGAGGAATTGATTTTGTCTGGCCCAGGAGAGTACTTCATTCTTTGGTCACGGCAGCAGCAGGGGCCTCCAAGACGTGTTTTACTAACAGGAGAGCAAAGGCACCCATGCAAAACTATTTTTTAACAGCACCTGGAAAAATCACCCACTCCTGTGCGCCATTTTTTTCCCTTCTTTACAGATGACACAATACTTTCCAGTCACCCGTCACCAGAAGCACCTCATGGCCACTTTTCAGATTTAAAGCTACAGTGGTTGCTATGCTTATCAAAGCAGGGCTGCAGAGAAAAGTGGAGCCGCTCCACTAGATTTACACTAAGTGTGGCCATAGTATACTCTCCAACAGAGAACTAATTTCTCACAGGTGGGATAGTTTGTCAAAACCAAACACGAGAAGTGTGTTTAGTTTGACAACTTGCCATATGTAGGCAAACACTTCATGTACTCTATACATGCACATGCCTCTGTGTCTACACTTACCTAACTTTGCTACTATACAGGGAAACCATGCACCTTTTTTTTCACTCCTCGATTGCTCTTTCTTGCACTCTTTATTCTATTCCCTTTGTTTGCATGTGCTTTTGTTGTTTTGAATGTTATGCTATCTGTGCCTCTGCATTGTCTGAAGGAAGCCAAACAAAAATAAGATTTACTCTTATGTAGGCTACCTGTACACAAGATGTAACAATAGAGTACCATCTTGAACCTTGAATGTGATCTTTCCAAATACACAACTAACAATTACTTGTTAGTGATTAAAAATGGCCATTGACGATGCAATAATAAGGAGGTAATTTAATACCTTTTATTTTCTGGCTCTATCAAAACGTGAGGCAGAGATACAGAGTCTACGCTCCAGCTGTCACGCTTTCTGTCCACCTCAGCAAGAAGGGTCCAGTTTTATAGGGTCGGTAAGGAGCGGAAAATGTGAATAAGCGAATTTGGAGAGCCTGACTCTCTCTCCTCCGCAGTGCTAATTTAGTGTGAGAGCTAAGTGGCTCCTTTTTTATGTGAACGCCATTGTGTTGCTAACTATGCAGCAAACAATTGCTGTTCCAAAGGAAAAGAATGACACAATGTGAACAATGGAACAATGAGGGCCTTTTTTCCTCTGCGTTCCTGCAGCCTGCAGGAATAAAAAAAAAGATCCTCACAAAATGAAACCACTGGGCTGGTATAATTGTTTTCTAAGGCTGTGATTCGGAGATGTTAAGTATTTTGGAGCAGTATAGAGGAAAACAAAAGGCGATACAGGATGCTGGTATGTACAGAACAATGCATAAAAGCGCGTGCGGTTCAAGGAGCGGCCATTTGTAAGCTCCAAAAGGAGGTGAACTGAGTACACGCTTATACATGCTTGCTCACGCACACACAAATGCGCGTCAGGTCACGTGCCTGATTGCAAACATGCGCAGACATGCAAAAATGCACATGCAAATAGTAGGTGCTGGAAATGTGTCCACAGGAATATACACACATGCAAGCACACGGATGCATGTGCGCGCACACACACACACACACACACACACACACACACACACACACACACACACACACACACCGCTATTTTCGGTGCACGACACTGCCAGAGCCTGACCCACAACCAAATATAAATAAAGCATAACTCTAACCTATAACCTCCACCTGTTTTTAAACTCACCCTAAACCTGACCTCTAAATGTCTCATCCTAAACCTGACCTCTAAATGTCTCATCCTAAACCTGACCTCTAAATGTCTCATCCTAAACCTGACCTCTAAATGTCTCACCCTAAACCTGACCTCTAAATGTCTCATCCTAAACCTGACCTCTAAATGTCTCACCCTAAACCTGACCTCTAAATGTCTCATCCTAAACCTGACCTCTAAATGTCTCACCCTAAACCTGACCTCTAAATGTCTCACCCTAAACCTGACCTCTAAATGTCTCACCCTAAACCTGACCTCTAAATGTCTCATCCTAAACCTGACCTCTAAATGTCTCATCCTAAACCTGACCTCTAAATGTCTCATCCTAAACCTGACCTCTAAATGTCTCATCCTAAACCTGACCTCTAAATGTCTCATCCTAAACCTGACCTCTAAATGTCTCATCCTAAACCTGACCTCTAAATGTCTCATCCTAAACCTGACCTCTAAATGTCTCACCCTAAACCTGACCTCTAAATGTCTCACCCTAAACCTGACCTCTAAATGTCTCACCCTAAACCTAAACCAACCTGAATCTCTTCCTCATTGTAAGCCTAAAACTCCCCAACAATTCTTTAAGCTTAAAATAACCATTTCTCTATATAACGCTCACAGTGTCCCAAAAACTTGGGTCAAACGAAAGTTTGTGTCGTGGACAATTTTTTATGGGTTGCGAGTAAACATCTTACATTTGGTTCTTTATTATTATTATTTCTAAAGATGTTTATTTTTTCTAGATTCGAAACAGATTCAGACATTTTTTCCAAAAAAAATAAAATCATAAAAATAAAATAAAATAACTTTTTAAGAAGGCAGATGGGCTATACTTTCACTAGCCTGTGTCCCGGTGGGGAAACATCAAACTTCTCTTTTGGGTCTCGAGCTGAAAGGTTTGGGAACCACTGCTGTAGCCTATATGAGGACAAGGAAACATTATCCTCACTATGTCGTTTTATCAAATTCATAATGCATACGTACGGTATACTCATGGGGACATTTAAGCCCTCACAAGTACAGTATAGTAACACAAGTACACAAGTAGCCCACACACACACACACACACACACACATGCAGTCATATCAGCTCGTTCCCCGGGTGATGTCATGTGTGTTAGTGTGTGTATGTTGACAGGGATCAGCGATGGGTGTTAAAGCATTTCAGGCCCCTGCTCTCTCCCTCGCATACAGCCACATTGCACTGACAGTGTGAGAGCTGCCACAGTGCAGCCCTAACCTGACACTATCTATCACTGGGAGCATGCTGGAGTCAATGCTACACTGCACACACACACAGACACACAATCTCTCTTTCTGTCTACTGCACTCTTTCTCACCTCCGCCGCCGCCACTGCTCTGCTGCTGCTTGGCCATTCTCATTCTCTGTGTCTGCATCTTGTGTCTGTGTGTGTCTATCTCTGTCTGTCTGTCTGTTCCTCCTCTCTCTCTCTCTCACACACACACACACACACACACACACACACACACACACACACACACACACACACACACACACACACACACACATTATGTTTCATAGGGGACTTCGGGGATTCCTGGAAACCGTGGTTGAATGTCATAAATCAAATTGATCATATCACTCTTTCACACACCCACACACAGACACACACACACACACACACACACACCCCGACACACACACACCACCACCACCACTCGTGCAAAACTCAATTTATCGCACGGTAATGGCGACGCAGTAGATTCAATCTCGCGTTATAGTGGCACACTGTGTCACATGGCCGATGGCGTATATCGGACTTTGCTCCATCATGAGCAGCAGTGCTGGTTCCCAACACCAGGTTCTATATACCAGCAGCAGTGCAGTAATCCCCCTGGCCAGCCGGGGCGCCTGATGGAGGGGAAAGGAACTGGTCTCTATACTGCCTCCCCCTGGCCAGCCGGGGCGCCTGATGGAGGGGAAAGGAACTGGTCTCTATACTGCCTCCCCCTGGCCAGCCGGGGCGCCTGATGGAGGGGAAAGGAACTGGTCTCTATACTGCCTCCCCCTGGCCAGCCGGGGCACCTGATGGAGGGGAAAGGAACTTGTTGGAATAACCTGTTCCTTCCAAACGCTACGTCCACCCGTCAGGTGAAAAGAAGCGGCTTGGACTCCTCATGCATAGAAGGAAGCATGAGGTCAGTCTGCTCTCCCCACGTTGGCAAAGGGGAGTGTAGAGCCCAGGATTACATTAGATAATTGACACTGGGTGAAAAAATGGGGTTAGAAAATCGTGATAATTTTTTTTAAAGAAAAACTAAATGTGATTGTTGATCTGCTTTGGTGTTCCAGCCCCAGGTTCCCACCCAGAAACACTTGCCTCCCAGCAGGCCTGGCGGCCCAGCGGCCGGGTGGCTTGTCGGACCACATCTGTTTGCCATACAGGCCTCCAGTGTAACACGATACCTCGCCCACACGCTGCAATGTCACCGAATCACAATACAGGAAGGAATTGACACCGTGTTCTTTTTCTCATAAGGTCTCGCTCTTAACGCACGAGGGCTAAGAGCCCCCCTTCAACATTCTCACCCCGGTAACACGGACAGCCCATAATACACATGAACCCCCACCACCCCACTACGCACGCACGCACGCACGCACACGCACACACACACACACACACACACACACACACACACACACACACACACACACACACACACACGCACACACACACACACACACACACACACACACACACACACACACACACACACAGCTACCAAACAGATGCTGGCTGTCCATAAATCACAGGCCTCCATTTTGTTGGGGGAGAGAGGGAGAACAAAAAGGCTTGTTTCCGTGGTTCTGGTAATAATCCCCGTTGCCCCATGTTGTGTTTTGTCTAGTGGAGCCCGCTCTGCTCTCGTCTGCTCTCTCTCTCTCCTCTGTCACGCTCCTGCTACTCCGCACCGCGCATTACAATAGGGGCAGCCAGGTGATGAATATTTGTGTCCGGCCTGCCGTTAAGATTTCATTAATCACCCAAAGCTGCGGCCGCGCTTTATACCTGGCTGGCCGTGCACGCACGGCTTGCATCAGGCCTCCACACACACACACGCACGCGTGAGCGAGCGCACGCATGCACACACACACACCCTCCTGGGGAAAACACATAGCCATGTTCTAGGGGGCACTCGTTTACTACTAGGTCCTTTTCTCTCTCTCTCTGTCTGTCTTTTTCAATCTGTCTCTCTTTCTCGCCGCCTTTCTGACTGTCTGTTAGTGTTCTCTCTCTCTCTCTCTGGTGGTGGTGAGGGGAATGAGGGGTAACAGATGGAGGGACAGAGCGGAGGGGATGATGAGGAGGTAAAATGTGCAACGTTTACTCATTCTCCTCTTTATTGTCTTTTCGCTGCAGGAGGAGCGGAGCGCGGGAGTGTGAGTGAAAACAAACCGCGGTGGGTACAAGGACACCTGGCCTCCTGAGCCTCGTTCACAAAGCACTCGGCCTTGATAAGATCCACCAGCTGCCATGAAGGATACACTGACTCTCTCTCTCTCTCTACCTATCATTCTATCCATCCTGGCTCACCCACTCGCTCCCCTTCTGTCAGTCAATTTTCACTCCCTCTTTTGCTGTCTGTATATAATCCCCCCCTCCCTGTGCCCTCGCTGTCTGTGTAGTGGTGGAGCGGGTGATGGATAGACATGTGTGTCAGGCGTACAGAGGAAGCTATTTGGACTGGTGTGTGTCAGCCCATCTTTATCAAATGTTGCACAGGTATATTCTCTTGCTATGCTTCATTACTCCGGGATGGCGGAGCTCTGAGATGTTTGACTGCTCCGCGTCTTCTCGTCAGACGTCTCTTCCTCTTGTCTCTCTCCCCCCCCCCCACGTCTGTCTTTCACTCCATTTCTTTATCTCCTCCCTCCCTCCCTCCCTCCCCCTCTCTCTCTCCCCCCTCTGCTCAGTGGCGGAAAGTAACCGAGTAAATGCACTCAAGTACTGTACTTTAAGTTCAATTTGAGGTGCTTTTACTTTACTTGAGCATTTCCACTTTTCAACGCTTAATACTTCTACTCTGCTCTCCCATCTCAGAGGCAATTATTGTACTCTACACACTACAATTATTTGACAATTTTACATGAGTACTGGTATGGTGTGTACAGTCCCTCTCTCTCTCTCTGTGCCCAGTAGATGAGTAGTACTGGTGGCTCTGTGGTGTACTGTGTACATACAGTCTCTCTCTCTCTCTCTCTCTCTCTCTCTCTCTCACAGTGCCCAATAGATGAGTGGTACTGGTGGCTCTGTGGCGTACAGTATCTCTCTCTCTCTCTCTCTCTCTCTCTCTCTCTCTCTCTCACAGTGCCCAATAGATGAGTAGTACTGGTGGCTCTGTGGTGTACAGTCTCTCTCTCTCTCTCTCTCTCTCTCTCTCACAGTGCCCAATAGATGAGTGGTACTGGTGGCTCTGTGGCGTACAGTCTCTCTCTCTCTGTGGTGTGTATAGTCTCTCTCCCTCTGTGGTGTGTACAGTCTCTCTCTCTCTCTCTGTGGTGTGTATAGTCTCTCTCTCTCTCTCTCTGTGGTGTGTATAGTCTCTCTCCCTCTGTGGTGTGTACAGTCTCTCTCTCTCTCTGTGGTGTGTATAGTCTCTCTCCCTCTGTGGTGTGTACAGTCTGTGGTGGAGCGTCGCTCGGGCCAGATATTGATTCCATTGCATGGCTGAAGCGCTAAGGACTGGCCCCTCCCCTGCCTGCCCCACTCTCATGACAACCCAGCTGCCATTGGCCCGAGGTTCAACGGTGCCTCTGCCAATCAAAACGCCAGACGGCCGCCCCGTTTCTTCTGAGGATGACCTCAGGATGACATCACTGGGAAAGGCATTAAGGCAATAAAGAGCTGGGTACTACAATACTGTAAAGGGCAGTACCGTGGAACGACTCATCCATCAGTGCATATGGAGGATGTAAATGGCGGCGTTTTTACTTTTGGTTGAAGCAGGGGTCAGATCAGCTCTCCTCTCCTCTCCTCTCCTCCCAGTACACCTCCTCTCCTCTCCTCTCCTCTCCTCTCCTCTCCTCTCCTCTCCTCTCCGTCATCATCCGGGGAGAAACTTCTCTATCTCTGTGTGTCATATTCTCTGTCTATCTGCTCCGGCACACCTGTCTGATACGAGGCCGGAGTGATGTGTGTGTCTGTGTGCGTGTGTGTGTGTGTGTGTCTGTGTGTGGGTGTGTGTGTGTGTGTGTGTGTGTGTGTGTGTGTGTCTGTGTGCGTGTGTGTGTGTGTGTGGATGGAAGGTATATCAAGCCACAGGAAGTGCAGGATCAATAGCAAATCCTCATGAGCCGGGAAGGGAAGGGGGGTGTGGGGGGGTATTTCTCCAGAGAGGTGAGGACTTTAATCCATTTAGGACGGCGAACACAATCTTGTGTCGCTTTAGCGTTTTAAACATCAGGCCATGATTCTACAAAATGTCTTTCATTGCATGTCAAGGACCCCAAAAATGATCTGAATTTGGCCGCAGACCCCCATCTGAAAGTTAAAAACTGTGAAAGAATATATATTCAAAGATTTGCGGGACATTTTCATGATTAAAAAAAATAACAGCAGACATACAAACTGCTATTTCAAGCTGTTATTTTTTAACGCGGCACCGAGTGCCACACTACGAGCTTGTAGACCTGCTATTTTTCAATAGCTAAAGTTTAAAATAATGGTCAACGTGGTTACGAGCTATAAGGCAACACAGATGCGTTCCAGTCCTTAATGGGCTAAGCCAAATCAATGAGGAACCCAGACTAGCTCTCGCAACTTGATTGAAGTTCAGACTGATGGAAAAAATAGCGGGGCCAAACTCTGTCAAAACCCGGAAGCAGCAACGCTTCGTACCTGAAAATAACTCTCTCGAAGGCTGCATTTCAAGAATTGCAAAGCCTTCTTATAGGTCATCGGCGTATAAACTAAACGACCGTGTTATTTTCAACATAATGTCGTATAGCGTGACACTGAGTGCCATCTACACTGGAGCCGGCCAGAGAGCAACTCAGGGCCATCCGGTTCAAACGCTTAGATTTGTTGCCATCATAGAGGAGTCCTCTCCGAGGCCAGTGGAGCCGGCGTTCTTCCATCCAGGCCCATTTGGAACCTGCCTGGCCTTTCCCCCCACATAGACCGAGTGGGCCTATAATCCGTGCACGAGAGGGGGCACTACTGTGGGATTCAAAGGGAACGGCACGGGAACCTAAAGAAGACATAACTCTGGGGTTTAATTACGTTTCAAGTAAATGTCAGGGCGGCCCCAGACGTCTGGGACTCATCTGCCTTCCTCTAATACCAAGCTATTGTCATTCTATCAAACAAAATCACATTTGGACCAAAATATTTGGAGAACTAGCATGTGGGAGATTCGCTCCAACGCGGGGCACTAAATTAGGAAGAAATGTAAACGGGGAACTCTTTTATGACACGCACAGTAAACACGCTGTAAATCTGATTGTCACTGGGTAATCTAACAAAAAAAGGAAAGAGAGAGAGAGGGGCTGAGAGATGAGATTTGGATGTTAAGGGAGTGGTTGAGCTGTGTGTGTGCGCGCGCGTGTGTGTGCGTGCGCATGTGTGTGTGTGTATGTGCGTGCGTGTGTGTGTGCGTGTGTGTCTGTGTGTGTGTAACATAAGGGACAGCCGTGCGCCTGTGATAATTACAACTATGTTCTGTTTTGCATAATCACCCAGAAAGATAAAAAAAATGAAAAAAAAATAAGAAGAAAAGGCAAAGAACAAGAGATGAAGGATTATCAGAAGCACGATAACTGCACTAGGGGAACGTTATCAATATATCTGCTTCACATCCACGCCCTCTCTCATATTTTGACAACTATATAGCGCGTTTAACCTTCGGTGTCTGTTTCTCCAAATGAAATTGCGGCGTGGAGAAAAAAAGAAAGAAAGAAAGAAGAGACTCATATTACCATGAAAAAGATGGCTTTTCTCTGGAACAATAAGCAGTCCTTGAACCCCACGTCATTAAAGCGAACGCCATCATTTCCTTTCATTAGGATGACTGTGTGCAGACACATATTGCAGTTGGAAGACGGCGAAGCAGCGACAGGAGACTCATTTAAAACCGCCCTAATCTGGAAAATGATTCTAATGTTTCTCAAATGTTATATCCTCCCCAAAACCTAGCGAGTGAAATGTTTAAGAGATTCCTAACTGGGTTTTTTTGGGGGGCTTTTTAGGCTCTCTTTAAGATTTATCCCAAGAGATCCACCCCCCCCCCTCCCCCTCCCCGTGCTATCATAAAACACCAATAATTT
>NC_137868.1:10373973-10406422 GCF_963924005.1 Protomyctophum bolini
AGAGAGAGAGGGGAGAGAGAGAGAGAGAGAGAGAGGGGGAAAGAGAGAGAGAGAGATAGAGGGAGAGAGAGAAAGAGAGAGGGGAGAGAGAGAGAGAGGGTTGATGGGTAGACAGTACCTAAACCTGGACTAGATCACGCCTCCCTTAGACGTGACCTTCACTTTATTTATATTCTATAGTTTTTTAGTAACAAGTATTTATTAGGAGGATGTGTGATTGTGGCACTCCGTCAGGTAAGTAATGATGCACCTTTGGCGCTTGTGCAGCAGCCCCGGCTGCAATTAAAAACAAACACTCTTCCCCCTCTCTCTCTCTCTCTCTCTCTCTGCATCATCACCCCCACCCCACGCCTCTCTCTTCCAAGGGTTTGGACAGACTCCAGCCCTACCTTGGTCTCCCTATAGCTGGACATTGGGTCGTCGTCGTCCCCCCCACCCGCCACCCACCCCGGTGTCACCCGGTCATTTATGTCTCCCCGGGGAGCCGTTGGTAATGTCCGAGAGAGGCTCATTTCTCTCCAAGCTCGCAGTGGACGGGTCCACTCCCCCCAATGAGAAGAAGGGGAAGGGGAAGGGGAAGGGGGGGGCGATTGTAAAACATGTGTCATTACGGTGTCAAAACACCACACAGCACAATGACTCCATCCTTCGGCCCGACGTTTTCTGGCGAAGGGAATTCATCCCCTAATTTATGGTGCTCTGGTGGAGATAAGTATCCCGTGGTTTCTGGTGGTTGGAGTGCTTATACGCCCCGGCAATGAAGGATATCATACCCCGGACAGAATGGCTAATATGAATGCTAATATCGGAGGCCTGACATACAGTAAATCGACCCCTTGCGTGTGAAACATATGCAGGCTTTGGATAAAGTGTGTGTTTCCTTTTGGTGGGAGATTAACCTGCTATGGATTTTATTGACGCTGGTGCACTCTGGAGCAGGAGTGTGGGAACATGAGTGGGGAGAGAGATTCTCAACATATTGTACACACTGCAAATCCTCAGTGTTAATTGAACTCAGAGAGTGCACAAAAAGGCACCAAACGGACCCTTACGGGTTCCATCTGTGCGCTCTCTGCAGCTACACATGGATGAAATGAACACTTAGGATTTTACCGTGTGATAAAACATTATTATACGATAACACACATCCCCGGGTCCGCCCCCTCCTCTCCACGCCACAACTAGCATCATCAACCAAACCGCTGCCCTCTGCACCTTCCTAATCTACACACAGCAATCCTATAACCAATGATCGCTGATTGTCTACATTCTAAAGTCTAAACCATTCGTCAACAGGGGGGTCCAGGACCTTAGAGGGGGTCCTCCGAGTTACTACATGAGGGCGCCAAATCTCTGTGTGACATAGGAACGTGTTTTTTGAGGGGCCCTAGCCCCTCCTATAAACAGCTATAGTGTAGATTAGATGATTAGAGTGCCCCTCACCTTTTTACAACATGAACCATAGCACATACCTAGAATAGGGATTTCTGAACGGAAAAAAGCAGATCTAGTAGATCGGCTATTTTTAGCAAATAGGTTTGGTGTGGAGGGTGTGTGTGTGTGTGTGTGTGTGATGGGGGGGGGGGGGGGTATCGAGGTTTAAATAAAATACCCAATTAATCCAACATAGTTATTCATAGAAAAATTAATCAGTGGCGGTGCTGTCACACTACAAGTCTATGAA
Source organism: Protomyctophum bolini (assembly GCF_963924005.1). Lineage (NCBI taxonomy): Eukaryota > Metazoa > Chordata > Actinopteri > Myctophiformes > Myctophidae > Protomyctophum > Protomyctophum bolini. The sequence continues at coordinate 10,375,658 of NC_137868.1, forward strand.
GCCATCTTTACCAAGTATATGAAAACACACCTTTATACAATAGTGGAGGGGCCCCTGCTTCATCTCTCTCTCTCTCAGCTATTCGTCTTCGCCTAAAAAACTAAAAAATAAACATTGAAGACCCCTGATCTAAACAAAAAGGCTGCGACACATCAGCAATGCTTCAGTGAATTACTGACATGGGCTTGTCAGTCAGTCAGTCAGTCAGTCAGACAGTCAGTCAGTCAGTCAGTCAGTCAGTCAGTCAGTTCTGTCTCCCAGTGACGGTGAATAAACAGACTTCTACATCTGTGTGCAGAGCCGTGTGGAGGAGCACAGGCTCAGGTCTTGGGGAAACGAGGCTAACAAGGCTCTCGTTTTGTCTTAATGAATAAATTAGGGCAGGTCATGCATAATGCATGGATAATCCCGTGTTGGACGGAGTGATAGATAATACACATCGTTCATTATTTATTTAACCCATTCTGACCGGGAACCCGTTTTGGTGTCAGCATCATGTTATGCTTTAGCTATTGAAAAACAGCAGATCTACAAGCTCATAGCGCGCCACCGAGTGGCGCGCTACGAGCTTGTAGGTCTGCTATTTTTGAAAAATCGAAGACTGTCAGGATGTAGAAGAACATTTTTAGAATCTGATCTCAGGTCACAATGGAAAACTGTCAGGATGTAGAAGACATTTTTAGAATCTGATCTCAGGTCAGAATGGGTTAATGACATTAACTTGGTCGGAGGTTTTTGAAGCCGAGGAGTCCGGCATATATAGGGCCTGATTAGAATAAGCAATCAACTGAATCAACCAATATGACTGGTTGCGCCGGCAATTAACCCATTTTGGGCGGACACCCCTTTTGGTGTTTTAAGCGTTACGTTATACTTTAGCTATTGAAAAATAACAGATCTACAAGTGGCACGCTACGAGCTTGTAGGTATGCTATTTTTGAATAGTAGTGAAAATGTGCCTCAAATCTTTGAATATATATTATTACAGAGTGAACATTTTAACTCAAATCTTTGCTTCTGGGGAGGGTCCCTGGAACAACATATTTTCAGATGGGGGGGGGGGGGGGTCGGAGGCATATTACATATCATTTTTGGGGTCCTTGACATGAAATATTGAGCACCACCCAATAAAAAAAATACCACCCAAAAAAAACAAAAAATTATAATAGTGAAATATTGAGCACCATGACTGATGGTTTTTCAGAAAACTGTCACGATTTTGAAGACTTTTTTTTTTTAATTTCGACATCAGGCCTAAATGTGTTAAAACCAAAATAGGGGAGGATTTGGGAGAGTCGGAGCAGCAGCGACCGACTGGCCGGGGCTGGTGGAAGAAACCCGCAGTGCGCGTCCAATCAAATTCCACTGAGGAAAAGTTCAAGTGTCTGTTGCATTTATCGGCACGGGCCATCTTGAAGGCAGCCCTGGATTAGAATGGGAGAGAGACCTCTCTATCACGCTGCTAACGCATTAATCTCCGTGATATCAGCCCTCTTGACTTTTGCAGCGCTCGCTCTATGCCCTCGAAATGACTCCCGTCAAGCTCTGGTCAGAGAGGACAGCCTGAGCACCTCCACAGTAAGCCACCGGGGCACTTATTCCTCTCACGTTGATCCGCCAGGCGTGTAATTATATGAACCAAAACAGAAATATGGTATCATAGGCAAATTAAGCTATTATTATTACACCATTATCATGTTTAAAGTTATACATTATTGCGAACGCAATGAGCACTTACTATGAGACCTAGCAGATCATGTCTGTGTGTCTGTCTGTCTGTGTGTCTGTCTGTCTGTCCCGCTTTTGTGCCCATATATGGAGCTGAGTGATTACGTCACCATGACTCAGCCATAACCATATAAGGAGTCCCCAAAGCAGCTATACGTCCAAAACCCATGGGTTTTGGACGTATAGCTGCTTTATAGCTGCTTTGACGCACAAACGCGGGAAGCGAACGCAGCTCGTACATATTTGCAAATATGTACGAGCTGCGTTCGCTTCCCGCGTTTGCGCATCTTACTGGTAACTATATAGTGAACCAGACAGTGGCCTTGTGGTTAGAGTGTCCGCCCTGAAACTGGGAGGTCGGGGGTTCGATCCCCGGCCGTGTCACACCTGTAACCCCAGATTGGGGGTCAAACTAATGATTCCCGAGCTCGGTGCACGCTGTGGCTCAGCGCTCCAAGAGATGGGTCAAATGCTGAGAACAAATTACACTGCGGTAACGTGTGTGACTAAGTGTACGACTTTGACTTTGTGTTACATGAATTAATAATAGAGATATCATATCAAACTGACAGAAAATAAAATACCAAAAAAGTAGGCTAATCATTAAACCAAATGAGTAAAGAATAAAGTAAGGTGTATGATGCTGGCCGGACAGGAGACGTGGAATTGAGTCATTTGGTTATAGCAGCACTAGCCCAGCCCCCCCCCCCCCCCTTTATTTCCCCTGTAAGCGATTACAGGTTTTAATCAGCCGTACAGCCCGAGACCAATTAATCCTGGAACAAATTAGCCAGGCCCGGACCAGGCCTCACCACTCAACAATGGAAATAAGAGGGGGTGAGGGTGAGGGGATGCTCTGGTGCTCTGCTGTGGTGTGGGATGGAGCTCACTTCCTTCCTGGACTACAAAGTCACACATCCATGCAGCACTTCCCCTCCTCCACTAGGAGGGGAAGTACACTAAAGCATTATGGGCATTGTAGGAATTCAGCAATCCAGTCAAACCCTAGTGAAACACACAGACTACATTATCTTTCTGGCCATATACAGTAGGGTGCAAAATTGTGCTGCTGTTACCTACCTACTACAAAAACTATCAACATTGAGTGACTGCAGTTTCTTCCAGTGGTGAAATGTCCCTTTAAGTCTCATAACAAAATAAGTGCAACGGAGCGATACAGTAAGGGCAGCATGCTGGCCTCACTTTGTGGGTTCATAAATCATTATGTATCATTGTGTATTATAATCATTATGTATTATAATCATTATGTATCATTGTGTATTATAATCATTATGTATCATTGTGTACGTACAGTAAGCAAGCAGCCAGTGGTGATGTACATAGCTGGTGCGTCCAGGAGGTTGGGGGTGGGGGTGGGGGGGGGTTCTAGACGGGGTCTCTGGGGTTTCTCTCTCTGGAACATTCTAAGGATCTTCACACAGAGGCAGATCGGTGGTGGTGCATGGTGGTGGGGGGGGGGGGGGGGGGGGGGGTGATGGGCGACGCAGACTTTAGCTCATTTAGGACTGAGGCCAATAAGAATAATTTAAAACAAAAAGTATTTTAAATCCTAAAGTTTTCTGAAAAACCCATGTTTCTATGTCAGTGGTGCTCTTTCACGTCAAGGAACCCTTGAATTATCTGTATTTTAACCGCGAACCCCCATCTGTAAATGTGTTTTTTCCATGCAGGGAAGCAAATATTTGAGTAAAAATAAATAAAAAAACGTTTGCTCTGAAAGAAATATATTCAAAGATTTTGCGACACGTTTTCACGATTTAAAAAAAAATAGCAGATCTACAAGCTTGCTATGAGCTTCTAGATCTGCTATTCCTTAAGAATCCTTCCTTCCCGTCCTGAAGGGGTTATAGTGTACGGTGAAGGCAGTATGACTAATGTGTGGAACGGGACATTTACATAGGAGAGGCAGGGCTGTGCTGTGAGCCTCCCAGAGGTATGTGTACTGTATGGGGCTGGCCCAGCCTATCCTGTCCTCGGGGCTCACACACTGCCACTTCATTTCCATGCTCCATTTTAGATCAAGGCTTCTCTAATATTTCCACATTATCCTAGGAGGCAATCTAAGATTGGAATTTGATCCACTTTGAGGGGGGGGGGGGGGGGGGGGGACGACGACACGCCACCATACACACGCACCACCACCCTCAACCCCAAACCCCCCCCCCCCCACCCCCCAAACCCCAACCACCACCAACCAACTGGCTCCATGACTGATGTACCCTGAACGTTTTTGTTTTGTACCTGCGATTAAAGCACGCGATCCAGTGAACGTACAAGTAACATGTCCACATACCGGTAAGTAGTCATTGGATAAATCGTCCCAAATGTTTAGTTAACCTATTCTTTGATTCGCGGCCTTGACAGATAACACATGGGGCGGCTTTGGCTCAGGAGGTAGAGCAGGTCAACCAATGATCCATGGGTCGGCGGTTCGAATCCCGGCTCCTCCTGTCTACATTTCGGAGTGTCCTTGGGGAAGACACTGAACCCTACATTGCCTCCAATGAGTTGGTCAGTGTGAGCTCGCCACCGTTGGTGTGTAAATGTGGAAGTGAGGACGCTGGCGTCGACTGTTCGCCGCTTCTCCTCCCAATGTATGAAAGAATGGACCATTGTTAAAGCGCTTCGAGTAAGTATGTAGTGCATAGAAAAATGCAATCATTATTATTATTAAACAAACAATGTAGACACTGTACACTACAGCAAATGTAAAGTTTGTTACATGAGGCTGACCAGGAATCTGTGGAGACTAGAGGGAATGACGTGAATAATGACAATAAATGAATTGGCATAATTTGCCGTGTAGCTGAACACACGTCTTTCTGCTGTGTAGAACGGTGGATTTCAACAAACTGTCCAGACCGTGATTCTGCCAGCGATCAATTTGCCATATTAGAAGATCAACGGTCATCGGGTTCCTGGATTGGCCGACCCGATTCATGGTCCTTGCCGATTGGTCAAAGCTTTGCGTGACATTTGCACCACTGAATCAATAAGTGATGGCAAGCTCAGCAGAAGGAATGCATTGTTTTACAGAGTGAGTTGTGATTAATCCAACCTGATATACGGTGTGAGAAATGTTCTGCTGGACGCTACATCTGGATGGAGCTCCGGCGCATTACTGCAGCAAGCCTGTTGCATGTGGACACCACGTTTACTCATTTGGTGAAAACACTAACGACAAGCACATTGTTGTGAATGTCTTCAACACAGTGTCTTTGTGCTGGAGGAAGTTGACCCCAGAGACACCTGGAGCAGGAGAACCTCACCACGAGGTTCCCTCCGGGCGTGAGGACCACACAGCTGTGCTGATAGAATATACTGTCTACCTCTGTGGAGGGTACAAATTCCCAGGTTACTGCAACTTGCTTTATGCCTTTGATGTCGACACCCACACATGGTTCAAACCACAGCTTTTTGGGAATGTTCCAGAGGGGAGGTGCTCCCACTCAGCCTGTGTCTTGGGGAAGGCCATGTTTATCTATGGAGGAATGACCCAGACTGGATCAACTAATGACCTATACAAGTTGGACACCACCACAATGTTCTGGACTTTAATTAACACCAGAAGAACTCCACCTCCTGCTTCATGGCGTCACTCTGCCACCATCATCGGGACAAAGATGTTTGTATTTGGAGGCGGGGGGCGGGGTCATTACTACAATACCAGAGTGTTTGACACAGAGACCAACCAATGGATGAACACACCTTCTACACAGATTCTTCCAGAAAGACGCTATAATCACTCAGCCTTGACCTACAAAGGAGAGCTGTACATATGTGGTGGCTATAACGTGCAGGTCTTCAATGATCTGTGGAAATACAACCCAGAGACGACCTCCTGGAAGAAGGTCGAGCCCAAGGGGAAAGGCCCGCTAACAGCTACTATGTGCTGTTGCATGGTGGGAGATCGTGTCATCCTCTTTGGAGGATACGGTGGTCACCTGCATGTCTTAGACTTCAGTCCTAGCCTCAAGACATTATGCAAAGTAGCAGTTATTCAGTACAGTCTGAAGCAGTCTGAACTCCCACACCACATCAGGTGGGAACTGGCAGCCATGACTAGCAACAGCAAATGATAAGAAACTGCAACCACAGTGAAAAGAATGTCTCCTGCTTGGTTGCTTCTCTAGCTGAACACTCACTGCCTAAACAAAAAGGCATTCAGAGGAAGCACGCCTGCTTTTTGTCTTACTTATGTGTGACTGACCATCGTAAACGATACAGAGCCACCTCCCTGACTATTTTTTTTTTTTACCACAATGCTTATATGAGACGATTCTAAGATGAACCGATGTTATTGTCCATAGAGAAAAAACGTCTGCGTTTGTGGACCAGAGCTCAGCTTTCAACACCACTGTCATACCAACACTAGACTAGCTTCAACACCACTGTCATACCAACACTAGACTAGCTTCAACACCACTGTCCTACCAACACTAGACTAGCTTCAACACCACTGTCCTACCAACACTAGACTAGCTTCAACACCACTGTCATACCAACACTAGACTAGCTTCAACACCACTGTCCTACCAACACTAGACTAGCTTCAACACCACTGTCCTTGAACACGCGCCACGCTGTCAGGCCATGCAGAGCCTATGTGGCATGCGCCTGGATTTAATCTTTTTTTAAATATTTTTAATGATTATAATTCTTTATTTATATCTGCTCTGCGATGTCACCTGTGAGGAGTTTCACAGATGAAATAAAATGATTTACACGGCCAAAGGACGGCGAGCGGGGCGGGCGGGTGACGAACGTACACAGGGATTGGAAATTGAAAATTAGCCAGAACAGCAGCAGCAGGTATTTATATACCTCTTGTGACTAGCATAACTCATCCTGCGGGGAGTAATTATTAGCTGCAAACCTTCTCAGCTTGAACATTATTGGTGTGCATTAACTAGCACTCCCCTTTGTAATTGTACATGGGAGAAACAGTAGGTTGGGAGGGTAAATTAGCACAGGGGAGAGAGGGAGGGAGGCGAAAGGAAAGGAAAGGAGGGGAAGTTAATCTTAAAAAGAAGACGGAGAACGAGGAGAAACGGCGAGACAAAACAAGGCGACGGAGCACTATGGGGGAAACAATGGAGATGAATATGATAAACAACAACTTGCATGAAACTGCATGTTTTGGAGACCCTCTCCCTTCGGACCCATTCCGCTCCTCACTACCATATTGCTTGTTGTTTTAATTAGCTGTGCGACTGACTGGAATTAGTTTGTGTGTGCGTGTGTGTGTGTGATTGTGTGTGCACGACACGTGTAGGTGAGTGTTGTGAACAAGAGAGAGTTTAGTTTTTTTTATTTTGCATTTCCAGGTGAGATATAACGAGGGGTCCCCTGTGCGTCCCTAACAGCAAGCTAACGTTAGCACACATCATGTCCCCCCGATGCCTGCCTGCTAGCTTGATGTGTTGTTCTGGGGGGGGTAGGGGTATTTTTCATGCTGTTTGCAATCTGAGAACCCATCGTCATAAAATAAAGGAAAAACTGCGCCCTCTTTTAGTCAACAACAGTCTGTCTCGAGAGACTATATGCTGTTTGTAACAAAGGTTCAACAATGGATATATATCGGAACTGTAATAGTGAAATAAGGAAAGGTACTATACGAGCAAATTGCCAAGCAACTAAAGTAAGACATTTTACTCAAGTAAGATTAGATTTTTGCATTGGCTATTCAAATATAGCAGATATATAGTACGTCTGCTATATTTGGTAAATGTTTAAAAAATATATTGAACGTGTGAGAAGCACTAGGAATTAGAAGGCATTTGTAGAATCGACCTCAGGTCTAAATGGATTAACCCATTCTGACCTGAGATCAGATTCATACGAGGTTTCCACTGGACACACACTGGTCTGATTAACCCCATTTGGACCTGAGATCAGATTCTAAAAAATGTCAGTCGTTCTTCGATTTTTCAAAAAATAGCAGACCTACAAGCTCGTATCGCGCCACTCGGTGGCGCGATATGAGCTTGTAGATCTGCTATTTTTCAATAGCTAAAGCATAACATGATGCTAACACCAAAATGGGTGCCCGGTCAGAATGGGTTAAGTGTATTCTTCTGAAGTAATTTAGTTTTACTTGAAAAATGTCCAATATTTATACCTCTACTCCACTACAGTATTAATTATGTCAGAGGAAAATATTGTACTTTTTATGTCACTACAATTATTAGAAAATGTGAGTTACTATAGTTACTGTACTGTGCAGGTTTAGATTACTATTACAAAACATATACATTAACCTGCACCCAATTCACACAAATAGCCATGTTGTGACACGTGAGCTTGTAGATCAGCCATTTTCAAAAAAGGTTTTGATCAGGCCCGCCAAAATACATTACAGTCAACTGTAGATTCAAACTAGACCAACACTAAAACATTCCAGGTGACTAAAATGTGACTAAAACTAAATGAAAACTGTTCAAAAGACTATATATGACTAAAACTAAAATCAGAATTAGCTGTCAAAATCTACAATGGGTGAACCTACCCATGGAAGCTGTCATTATCCTTTTACCAGGCAGAGTAGCCGAGGTTAGGCACGCTGTAAGATGTATAGTCATGGCTGAGTGGGTGGCACACTGCGTGGGGTATTTTAGAACTGGGTTGACTAGAGGAAGGGGGGTGACATGGGGGGGCTGTTTGATACAGCGTGGAAATGGGAGTGTGTGTGTGTGTGGGTGAAGCCTCCTTGACCCCATGTAAGTGAGTGGGTGTGTATGCGTGCGTGCACACAGGTGGTGGCCTTTGAGGGGGCCCATTAAGGCTCTGGGCTTGTCCGGGCCTGGCAGGCGAACTGGCAGGGGCATCACCTCAGGGTTGGAGGGCTCGTGCACCCAACAGTCCAACACCAGCACTGAATAGGGGGGTTCGAGGATACAACCTGATCCAATGTGTGTGCAGCGCCACGCGCACGTGCACGTTGTGTGTGTTTGTGCATGCGGTGCGATTTAAACTGCGCATGTCTTCTCTTGTGTGTGTGTGTGCATCTGTGTGTTGTGTAGTGTATGCTTGTTTGTTTGGACAAGTGCATGTACATGCATACACTTGCTTATGCATGCCTCCCTTGTGTGGATGAACATGTCGTTGTGGTGTTTGGCCCCTAAATGATGAGCACCCTGGTAGTACCACTTGGCAGATGGGGTACTACCCCCCCCCCCCCCCCCCCCTCCCCCTTACAGTGAGAGAACATGCACGCAAAATGTTCCAGGAGCGTCTGGACAGCCTGACCCCCCCTCCGCCACGTCCCAGGGGGACCTCTGACCCCACCCTGTCGTCTCTGAGGGGACCCCACCCCGACCCCGCAGCGTGGCCTCTTCCCAAGCCGCCGGGGCACACAGACCCTGCCCCCCTTTGGACCCGGTCCTCTCTAGCCTGGCATGCGGGTGACAAAGAGGGCAGGTGGGGTTCATCTGGACAGGACAGGCGAGAGTGTAACACGGAGAGGGGTTCACGTAGCCCCGTTTACACCGGCTGACATGATGAGCGCTGCTCCTCGGAGCCACGGTGACCTCTTTTCCCTCCGTTACGCCGAGACTAAAGTCCCCGTGCATTTACGCCACAACGTTTTGGAACGTCTAAGTCTAAGTGCAGAGCATCCCTCTTTGCCACACGGTTATAAAAAATGAACTCCCTGGAGTCGTCGCTAAGCTACAGACGAGGCATTTCGTTCCACGTTTGATTTCTTATTTTTGCTTCCACCTACTGCAAAAAAGAGAAAGACAAAAATAACACGAGTGTGACAAGTTTATAATTGTAGCCGAGCTCAAATCAGCGCGGTCGAGTGTGCCACGCGGAGGCAGAGGAGGCCATAATTGGCATTCCCACCTCTGTGTGCCAGCCGACTCTCTCCTCTCTCTCGTCAAGAGTGTGAGTTGACAAAGAGAAGCGGCAAGCGTTTCCAATTCCACATCCCTCACTGTTGTTTTTTTTTTCCTTTCTCCTTTTTTTCCCGCGGTCTGTGACGAGGGGAAGGCGAGATGTGTGTGTGTGTGTGTGTGTGTGTGTGTTTTGGATTAGTGTCCTACTGCACAATAAATCTTTGTTAAACAAATGCAAAGCAGATGGCACCGTGGTGTCTGCACCGTGAGGAGAGAAAGACACAGAGAGAGAGAGAGAGAGAGAGAAAGAAAGAAAAACACGCCTACTCCTTATTCTCATCCTCCACAGACCCACAGTTGAATTCGTGTACATTACACAGACTGTGCCATGCTAGCATGGGGTGAGCTGTGAAAAAATAAAACCTTTAAAATCCAGGGAACGCAAGGGAAATGTGGCGTCGGGAGAACTGATGGACACCCAGACACATTCTGTTAGCAAGAGAACATTTTGTTTCTCTGGAGAAAAAAAAAACGTTGATACTGATGTTAGCTAAGGCTGGTGTTTCTTGCCCTGCTGGCACACAAGAAAACGACACGACCAGACCGTGTACTGTGCCATTTCGGAGCAAGGTATAAGGCAAGGGGGAGAAGAAGACTCTCTCATGTCTCTGCCTTTTCATGTAGACACGGCCCTTTCCGTGTAAGGCCAGGCCCGCGCCGCCCCAGCTGTCGCTGGTAGTTATGGATCCCTTTTCAACAAAGAACGCCGAGGCCCCTGCAGGGCTACATACAGTGATACACGTTTTCCGATACCACCATTTCTGTGTTATCCGATACCAATACCGAACACCGATACCAGTGTTATGATCTCGTGTTGTGTTTATAGCTAACTAGCTACAGTATATATCTCGTGTTGTGTACATAGCAGACGCCTCACTCAAAATGTGCACTTGCAGTTCGGGCAACTCGAAACCAAACTCCACATGCCCCAACATTGTATTTACCTATCATTATATTACCCCTGTGTTGGATCGGTTGTTAGACTGGCATATTCACCGATACCGATATGACCCGATATGACAAATAAGGGCCGATATGGATAGGACATCTCTACTACATACAGGCCCCTGGGCTACAGTACATACTGTACAGTGTGACCGGTGGAAACGTTACAAGATACTGTAGATCCATCAGAGACCGTCCCGTGGTTGAGACTGATTCCCTCCATCCAGACTGTCCAGATCAGACAGCTCTCACAGACAGCGGGAGTTTCAGGGCAAATAAAAAATAAAGAAAGAAAGAAATCTCTATCTTTCTTTCTTTTTTATCATTACAATATTCAACCTGACATGATGTCCACTCTGCCCTACGTGACCCTGTGCAGAATCATGGGATTAAAAATAACAACAACATGAGGCCACTGATGATAGGTGACAGTGCGAGTCAACCAAACGTCATCGCAAATGACAGTGGCCCGCCTGTTTCTATTTGCAGTCAGCCATATGTACAGTATAATGCCAGGGAAAATAGAAATGTGCTCCTCCGAATGACTGCGACTATTGCTCATACTGTAAATACAAACCCTCTTCTGGTTATAACTATTTCCCCCCCCTCTTTTTTTTGTACTATTTCCCCCTCTTTTTCTTTCAACATTTATCACGTTTTACCCTCAACGACTTTGGCGCGTGATTAATGAACCCATAATGCAGGATACTCCAGGGATTTGATTATTTACATCATTTCGGTGAGGTAGTCCGTCTAACAGAGAGAGAGAGAGAGAGAGAGAGACCCATTACCAGCGATGGTGATTTCAACATCAAGGTGCATTTCTCAGTCATCTCGGCGAGCTAAGGCATTTATATATATATATATCCATGGCATATATTTTTAGAGTCTGATTGGGGAGGCCTCGGATTGAAGACACACATTCTCAGCAAAAGTGTCTCTACCTCCTTTCATCTTGCACATGCAAATGGAGGGAAAGCATCACTTAACATTGCAGCTCACCACACAATTACCTGAGTACCTGTTCGCACTGCAATTACAAGCCCAAGACAAATAATTAGTCTGACAAATGACTGCTGGGCACATCGCCCTTGTTGTGGTTGAGCCGTGTAATTTGGAGCCCCGGCTCAGGATGCCTGGCACTGTGGCGGTAATTAGCCATCGGCGATGTAACTTTACACCCGCAGTGTGTGTGTGTGTCTCTATAGTGTGTGTGTGTGTGTGTGTGTGTGTGTGCGCGCGTGACATGGTAGCGTGTTCTGTGCGCACTGCGCAGTGCTTATGTGTTTTTATTTGCGTGTTTGTATTCTGTGATTGGATGTGTGTGTGTGTGTCTTTGTGTGTGTGTGTGTGTGTGTGCTCTCACGCCCGCGTGCCCGTGCATGTGCCACCGTGTGTGGCGGGCGTGTGTGTGCTGCACTGATAGGCTTCAGGAACGACGGTTGTCCGGGATTATCCATATCTCGGCGTGTCTCGGAGCCCCTGATCTTGCGAGGAGAGTGACACAGACAGCCGCCGCGGCCCACCTGCCAGCCTGTCACGTCTCCCCCCAGTGTGGGGCTGACAACATATTGTCAATGCCACAGATTGAACACCCCCTCCTCTCCCCCTCTCCCTCCTCCCCCACCCGCCCTCACTCCATCTGCCATCATCTGTGGTCTATCTTCCTCATCCTGCGTGTGTGTGTGTGTGTGTGTCTGTATTCGTGGCTGCGTCCCTTCCATAATATACCTCCCCTTCCTTTCCTTTCCTTCCCTTTCACTCACTCACTCCCGCTTGTCATGGCTGACAGCGGCTTGTCAAATGTGCCCGCGACTGCGGGTTCATCCATCATTAATCCATATTGACCTGAGATCAGATTCTAAAAATGTCTTCTACATCCTGACAGTTTTCTGAAAAAGCTATGTTTCTATGTCAGTCGTTCTTCGATTTTTCAAAAATAGCAGACCTACAAGCTCGTAGCGCGCCACTCGGTGGCGCGCTATGAGCTTGTAGATCTGCTATTTTTCAATAGCTAAAGCATAACATAATGCCAACACCAAAAGGGGTTCCCGCCCAAAATGGGTTAAACGCAGCCGGAGAACAACTGTGAGATCATTTCTTGTCAGGGCAGGGGCACCCGCAGGTACCACTGGCGCCTTTGGAGATGGGGGTGGGTGGGCGGGGGGTGGGCATCTGTCTGTCTGTCTGTGGACCACGAGACGTGTGGCATGTCGGAGGTGTCATCAACTTCTACATCTGTCACGTTTGAGTGAAGGGTTACACACGCTTGTCACCTCCCTCACAAAAAGAGGTGACAAATGCCGGAATAGTGAAGTCATCCATGCAGGGATTTGAATTGAGCCCTGCAGTGTACTACTGTCTGTCTGTCTGTCTGGCCACATACAGTACACAATTAAGCCGTATATGCATGAAAAAACTAGGCGCACGCACACGCATGCACACACACACACGCACACACAGAGCTTAGCCATTTTATACTAACTGTATACACAAACACAAACAAACAGCTTGTTTTTAGGGCTCCCAGGGGGCCTCTTTAAGAACATTGGTTCTCTCAGTAGTAAATGGATCGCAGGTGTTGTTCTGGGGAAGATCTGCAGCAGGAGAACCAGCAGGCTCTGACCCCTCCAAGGGGACTAAGTGCAGGTAAATACTAGGTGTTTCCTCCCCCCCCCCCCCAGCCAGCCAGCCTGGGGGGGCCGTGTCTGACGGCCCAGGCAGTCACCACGGGGCCCTTGGGGGCCCGGCCGGCATTCACCACAGGCCGGCGGACAATCACCCCTAGGGGCCGGTGCACGTGCGCGCATGGACAAACGCACGCACTCACGCACGGACACACACCTGCACATACAGTGGCATTTGCAGACATGCAAATGTATGTGCAAAAGGTGCACTCCCTCCTATATAGACAATCACGCAGACTGTTACGCAGGTGTGTGGAGCCCGGTGCGAAGCGGAAGCGTACACCTAATTAGGTTATTGTTTTTGTTTGTGCGTATCTATTGAGGGATGCATGAGCCTAATTACCGGGAGGTGTGTAAATACAGAGCATGTTTCCATATTTACCGCTGATGGAATAATGGGATAGGAGGAGGCCGTGCACGGTGAGGTGAGGAGATGTTAAACACAACACAGGCAAGGTAAAAAGGGAAAGGGAAGGAGGAAAACAACAAAACACAGAAGGCAAAATTAACAAACAAAAGCCCTTTGTTATTCATATCTTAAAACGATCTGATCAATCTATTTTGGTTCCTGAACAACATGTTATAATCTCTCTCTCTCTCCCACTCCCGAAACATTTTTTTTGCACTTCAGAGATAAAAGAGAGAAAAAAAAGAGAAAGGAAAAATCACAGCTCTCATCCATTCGTCTATTGTCTCGCTTTCACACAACAAAGCGATAACACGCCCACATGTGTGACAAGTCCACCCACGTCCATCAAAACTTCACGGCTCAAATCCACCGTCTGTGCAGAAACAAAGGCATGGCTCTGTTCACGGAGTGGGCCAGGCATTGATCACCAGTGGTGGAAGAAGTACTCTACATTATTTTGTATACTTAATCCTGAGACCAGATTCTACTAAATGTCTTCTAAAAGACTTCACACAGGTGTGATTTTTGTTTTATATGTTGCACTGCAAGTGGCTGAGGGGGAACTGATTTTCATAATTTCTTTATGCATGCAAGTACTTTCAAGGCAATTGACAAAATACGTGATTCTGTATTCCAAATGTATTATGCAGAATGACCCATTCACTCTCTCCAAAATGTTCAAAGAGCCAAAGTCTAAAATACGTGAATAATGTATATGTTTTAGCTGTCAAATAATTGTAGTGGAGTAAAAAAAAAGCACAATATTTGCCTCTGAAATGTAGCCTGAAGTAGAACATTTAAATACTCAAGTAAATGACCTTAAAACTGTACTGTTACCGTAAGTACAGTACTTAGTACCTAGTAGTAGGTAGTTCCTTTAGGCTACAGTACGGTTTGATCACTCACACAGAAAGGTTAAACCTCCACACACTGAGTGCTAGGAAATGGTTACGTGGTCTATAGAGTATACAGAAGTAGACCCATTATACAATTTAAATGCATATTCCTATATCTGTCAGGCAGAAACTTTGCATGTCCAGATTTGTATTTTTCCCCCCGTAAATGAATGCCCTGCTTCATCTATCTCTCTAAAAATGCACCAAGTCTCTGTCTGTCTGAGGCAGACAAGACGCTATAAGGCTCAGAGAGATGGCCTAAACATCTCATTTGATTCCCATCTTCCCCAACTCGACCACTTTCAAAACAACAATATCCATCAGATATATCTTACAGGGGGCGACTGGTTGATGTACACCTGGAAACAAACACACTAAACCCTGCATGAGTTACACTTTCCCGGGAATAGCCGCCGATCTACAAGCTGGCGACGCGCCATGTTGAGCTCGCTGAAGGGCTATTTCCGGTGGCACGCGACGACACCGGCGTGCAACTAAAGCCTAAATCACCCTTTAACCCATTCTGACCTGAGATCAGATTCATACGAGGTTTTCCACTGGACACACACTGGTCTGATTAACCCCATTCTGACCTGAGATCAGATTCTAAAAAAATGTCAGTCGTTCTTCGATTTTTCAAAAATAGCAGACCTACAAGCTCGTAGCGCGCCACTCGGTGGCGCGCTATGAGCTTGTAGATCTGCTATTTTTCAATAGCTAAAGCATGACATGATGCTAACACCGGAATGGGTTCCCGGTCAGAATGGGTTAAATATTCTGCGATGCGTGATCGAGGCTCACGTACGACACAGAGAAGAGAAGAAGGGAATAAGGTCAAGGGAATAACTGGAGCCCGGATAGATTTAAAATGGTCATCCCAATCGCGCCTTGCCATCAGCTATTAATCCGTAAAGACCTGGGATGGGACAAGATTCTAGAGAATGTTTTCCAAATCCTAACAGTTTTCTGAAAATCAGTGGTGCAGCTCAAACCATTTCATTGTCAAGGACCCCCAGAATTATCTGTATTTGGCCACGGAACCCCACCTGAAAATATGTTGTTCCAGGGACCCCCCCCAGAAGCAAATATTTCTGTTAAAAAAGTTCACTGTGAAAGAATATATATATGCAAGCTCGTAGGGCGGCACTCGGTGCCACGCGCTACGAGCTTGTAGATCTGCTATTTTTCAACAGCTAAAGTTTAAAAAATAACGGTTAAAAGTGGTTTACAAGCGATAAGGCGACACGGACGCGTTCCCGTCCTGAATGGGTTAAGCGTCCGGCGGCGGACACCCACACAAATCCAGGCTGTGACTTGACTGGCGCTCAACGAGCCCGCCTTATCTCACCTGTCCACCTGTCCCGCTCACTCGTCCATCTTCTGCCCGTCGCCGCGCCGTGATTACATCTTTAGTGCCACTGCCAAGCCGACGACGCTGCATGGCGCGGGACCAACATAAAGTCGGCCATTAAAAAGTGTATTTATTATTTCTGAAACACGGGGAGACAAGCTGGGGGGAGGATTGCCTTTCCTCTTGGTCGGTGTCATGTCGGAGGATGAAGTGATGGAGATGGCCGGGGGGAAATCCACAATCAATCAACATACCATTAAACGCAGATATATATACGAAAAAATACCAGGCCGTCTGAAAGGGATTGGAAAGTGCTGAATTCTACACGAGGGAGATTTATGTGTCGGTGCTTGATGATATCGAGCCTGCATTCCAGAAAGGGGTGGGGGGTTAGGGGTATCAGGAATGTAGAAATTCTTATTTTTCATGTCAGAATTCTCCCTTTCAAACAGAGCATCTCTGCTTCACACACAACAATAGCATAATGCTCTTAAGCCTCAGTGTTTATTCCCCCCCTCCCTCCCTCCCTCTCCCCAGAAGTGACGGTATTGGTGTTGTCTTGTTTGTTCCCGCGGGGCTAAAAGGGCTCCGGAGTCAACGGGTGTCGTGTTATACTTCCACCAGGCAGCCACCCGTCTCTGAACCTCTCAGAGCGCGTCACACTCCGTATTGACGGAGAGGAAGTTCCCAACGTGTTTGCGCGGACAGCCCCCCCCCCTGTCCGCTCCCCTGTCCGCTCCGCACCACTCCGCTCCGCTGTGGCCAGATCTATCCCTACAGAACGAGGTCAAGCCATGCATAATGACCCTAACGAGTCAAGATTCAACCAGGATTGGATTATTTCAAAGCGTTTGCCAGGCTTTGGTTTTGACAACACAAATATCCCCGAGCCAGAGAGTGATGGTCGTTCTTCTGACATCGCAAAAACAAATGTGTTGATTTGGATTTCACGTTCAGCCGCATCGCCACGTCCACACGGCTTACGCGGGAGAGACATGTCATTCCGGGGGTTGGGGGGCTAATTTCAGAGAGAAAAACTTGAGCTGACCACTCACGTCCGGCGTGTTAGAGTCGGCGCCCGCCAAATTTGGTCAACGTTGACGCGTTTATTCCTCAAAATGTCCACTTCATTATGGCGCGCCTCAGATACTATAGGGTGCATCGTCCCATGACAGAGCACCAGGTCCCCCCTCCCCTTCTCCCCTACCACCATAGCAGCATGCAGCGCGTAGCTGCCGCTAACGCGAGGCGACGGGAGGCAATGTGAGCGCTCGGTTCAAAAATAAAACACATGGCTTCCTCTGTCAGTCTGGCTCTCGTTGCGAGAGAGCGTTTGGTGAAAAACGTTGTCCTAATCTGCCTTGTCTTTGGCTCTAATTATCAACCACTGCACTGCCTCTCTCTCTCTTCTTACATTGTGCCTCTTTTGTCTTTTCGCCTTTCTCTTTTTTTGTTCTGTCTTTTGATTCCAGCGGATTGAAGAAGAACGGGCCTGATTGTCTCGCCTGAGGTAAGATTTCATAGGTTTACATATCAAAGTCTATAAATAGATAAGAGCTTTTGAAAGGGAAAAGTGAGAAGAGCGTGCGTGAGTATGTGTGTGTATGTGTGTGAGCGCACACATGTGCAAGCATGCACGCATATTATTTATGTATCTGTGTGAGTGTGTGTGTGCGTACATGCGTGAGCATGTATGTGTACACTGTGTGTGTGTGTGTGTGTGTGTGTGACTGTGTGTGTGTGCGTGCGTGCACAGACAGAGGCTTTCCCCCCCAATGCATACACAGCGAAAAAGAGCCTCCACCAAAACAAAAGGGATTATGGCGTTTCAAGGGTGTTGTGTTTGGTGTGTGTGTGTGTGTGTGTGTGTGTTTATTCACATAGCTCATTGGTGTGTGTGTGTGTGTGTGTGTGTTTATTCACATAGCTCATTGGTGTGTGTGTGTGTGTGTGTGTTTATTCACATAGCTCATTGGTGTGTGTGTGTGTGTGTGTGTGTGTGTATTCACATAGCTCATGGGGCTGCATGTTGCTGTTGCAGGACCTGCATGCGCTGAATGTCAATGTCAGGGAAGGAAACGCTGCAGCGCAAGATAAATGTGACGAACAATAAACACCAGATTAAGGCTGAATATGTCACGCTACGCCAGGAAAAAAACAACACAAAAACAAAGATCCGGTACAGTCTCATGACATTAACACGTTCAGGACGGGAACGCGTCTGTGTCGCCTTATCGCTTTGAACCATTTTAAACGTTAGCTGTTGACAAAATAGCAGATCTACAATTTCATAAAAAATAATCGAAAAGTTTCAATGAAGACTGTCATGGATTTAGAGGACATTTAGTAGAGTGTTAGCATTATGTTATGCATTAGCTATTGAAAAATAGCAGATCTAAAAGCTCATAGCTTGTAGATCTGCTATTTTGTAGGTCTGCTATTTTTGAAAAAACAAAGAACGACTGACATAGAAACACAGCTTTTTTCAGAAAACTGTCAGGACGTAGAAGAACATTTTTATAGAATCTGATCTCAGGTCAGAATGGTTTAAATAACCCTTGAAAAGTGTCGACGCGATCATGTTCAGAAATCAAAGACGGGATGCTGCTGCTGTTTTATAAATCCGTCTCTGAAGTGCCGAGGAGACACACGACGCACAGCAGACATTATGGATGTGAGTGAGTTTATAGGAACGCAGAGCTTTCTAATCCTGTTCCGCTCGCTGGTAAAACACTAGTATGGGAGTAGAGAGAGAGAGAGAGGGAGGGAGGGAGACAGAGAGAGAGAGACACAGAGAGAGAGTAGGGAGAGAGACTACAGCGTACAGCAGTAATAATCACCATGGGTGCGGGGCTAAAGGGGAGCAGAGATGTATTTATCAAGCGGCTGCAGTTGATGGAGGTGCTTTAAATAAACTAATTAGGCTGCCGTCGGAGTGCAGGTGTGCACAGTCTGAAAATTCCTGCCGATGATGCAGGTGCGGCGATTCTGACTATTATTATAAAATGCACGAAGATGTACAATATCTACGTAATCAAAACGATGCCTCAGCAAACAGGATGTTATATACCTATATGTTATTTTAATGGCGGCCGGCGGGGAGGGAGGGGTCTCTCTGGAGGGGTCTCTCTGGACATAAGAAGAAAAACAGTGGTCAGTCCAGAGAGCAGTGGACGTTGGGGGATACTATCTTAATGTGTGTAATATCGCAAAGTAACGACAATAGCCTTTACTTTAAGTTAACCGATTGCTTTTCCTTATCCTTTTTTTTTTTTGTATTTCCACATCTAATTACACTTTCATTCATCAATGTTGATTAATAGGTCCTGTGGCACGCCTGCCTCATTTTACTCTCAATTAAGCTGGTTGATGCATGTTCTCATCAAGCAAGATACATTGGCCTGGTTTACTTGAGGCGCTGCTATTAGTGGACACTGTAATTAGTATCCCGGCACACAGAACTTCCCCCACCACCTCCTGAGCCCCTCTCCCCAAGCTGCCATCCCTGGCCTCTTTTAACACATTTAGGACTGAGGACACGTTCTACAACTAAATGGCTTCTAAATCATGGACGGTTTTCTGGAAAAAAAACCCACGTTTCTATGTCATTCTCAAACATTTCATTGTCAAGGACTCCCAAAAATATATGTAATTGGCCGCCGACCCCCATCTGAAAATATGTTGTTCCAGGGACCCCCCCCCCGCCCCAGAAGCAAATATTTGAGTTAAAAACATTCGCTCTGAAAGAATATATTCAAAGATTTGCGCCACTAATTCACGAAAAAAAAAAAATAGCAGATCTACAAGCTTGTAGCGTGGCACTATGAGCTTGTAGATCTGCAATTTTTCAACCGCTAAAGTATAACACGATGCTTAAAACACCCCAAGGGTGTTCCCGTCCTGAATGGCTTAATGCCTTCCAAATAATGAAGATAACAGAATAGATGAGGGACGAGCGGTCCAGCCCACGTTAATCATCTTCGCCGATTTCCCCTTTCCCTTCTCTCCTTCTTCCTCTTCCTCTCTATTTTTTTCATTTCCTTTCAGAGGGAGAGTTGCGGCGGCTTGTAAAGATCACCCAAACTAACTCCCGACGTCTTGACAGACCCTCCTTTGTGTGAGCCAGCTACTCCGACTCCTCCCCGCGCTTCCCTTATCAGCGGGGAGATGTACGTCTTTATCACATTTCACACTCAGGGGGAGGGAAAAAAAAGGGGGGGAACATTTGCCAGCGACTAAATGCGGGGCTTTATCGAAAATATCAGTCCAAGTTGCACACATTAGCCTCATGCTCTTTGAGACGCCACTTTAAAAGAGGCCCTGATTACATGCTTGTTGCTGTCGTGATAGCAGCTCCAGCGTTCTCTCTCTCTCTCTCTCTCTCTGTGTGTCTGTCCCTCAGTGTGCCTCTGACGCCCCAACACTTCAAGAGAACTCTCTGAGGAGGTCTCCGGGGGCCTCGGCAAAGAGCCTGGCCAGGCAGACACAGACGAAAAGGACGGAGAGAGAGAGGGAGAGAGAAAAGGAGCGGGGTAATAAAGCCGCGGGAGGCAGAAGAAAGGAAAGCAGGCCACGCAGCTGCAGCACGGACCCGTCTTTGTGCTCTGCTATATAGCTCAGCCAGACGCCCGAGCAGAGCGGTGGCCTGCACGCGTGTCTCGTCCGCACGTCTGCGCCGACGGCTCCCATGGGCCCTCGCGGCCGAGCTTGTAAGTGCTAATTGGGCCTGTTAGGGTCAGCAATTAGCCGGCTGCTATTGAGGGATCATGACAGCTCAGCTCTCTCACAGCCCGGGCCGTCATTCTTTTTTCTCTTTTTTGAGGACGGGCGCCGCGAACACATCGCAGCGGACACGTCGTCGCCGTGACGCGCTCACACGTCCACGAGACAAGCCTAGGGGCCGTGGGAGGAAAGAGCCAACAGGATATCCCACAATGCAGCGGGTTGAGAGATTAGGGTGTGTGACAACTAAGCGTACGGTGTGAGGCAACATCATGGCTCCTATAGACTTCAGTCAAGGAGCTGAGAGGGCTCTTATATGTGCCGAAGCTTAGTAGCCGTCTGACAAATGATGCAACTTTCTCCCCCGCTAGAAATAATGCCTCAACTAGCAGTTTTTCTCCTCCTGTACAAAATGCCACGAATAAAAACCGAGTTTAGGGTTGAAACTCTCTTTTAGTGTGATGAAGTGCAGTTTGACTGGCTGCACAGCGCGCTCGCGCGGGGTATTTTCTGTATGTGTATATGGTGCTGTCTGTCTGAGCGCTGCGGTGCGGCTGTGAAGTTCTCTCTCTGCCAGTGGAGCTTTTTCTCTTTGCACTTTTGTGAACCGCAAATTGTCGAGGCCGTGCACCGATAATTTGCGTCGATGCAGCCGTGCGTGTCTCTCTCTCTCTCTCTCTCTCTCTCTCTCTCGCAGCAGGGCGTTCTGGCTTTGTGATTTGACTATTGTCTTGTGTTGTCTCTCAATCAGTGTCTTTGTCTATATGGCATGCGGCGTATGCACACATGTTATGGTCACACACACAGTAATGTATACACGCTCGCATGCACACACAAGTCAATTCATGCTCTAAATTGAACGTAAACGTGAAGCTGGTTAAGTCTGTCTACTGTATGGATTATATATATATATATATATATATATATATCACTCATTCTTGAGATGAGGGACAAAAGTGGAAAAAACATGTCCCACACATAAGAGCCTTATTTTATGTAAAAAATAAATTTATTCATAAAAATAAAAGCACTTGCAAAGTTAAGTATAATACAGTTGTGTATTATTATACCCTTAATTTCATTATAATTGTTTTCATATTCCATCTGAATTAGTTAAAAGCAGGCCCTGTACCCAAAAAGGCCTGTATTTAGCCTGTCCCCAGCAAGTGGCCACAATTTCAAACTGCCAAAAAAGTGTCTAATACTGTCACAATCACATAAATATACATACTAAATTAAAGTAGATTGTCAACAACATAGCAAATAATATACACAGTTAATTTTAATTTATATTTTCTATTACATATCTCATATCAAATGTTCGTCCCACGTCTCCGTCAACTCCGTCAGGTTTTTTTAAAAGTCTTAAATTAATCAGAAAATATTATCGACAGATTTAGCCTGAAGACTCCTTTTCCAAGTCCCATTTATATTTGTTGCAACAGTGGAGTACCTGGTCTGACAAGCATTCAATTGTTTGATATTTTAAACAAACAATGTTGATAACAATGTGGTCACAGCTTTTACATGTCAACTCCGTCTGCACATTTTTATGATCTTTGTTAAGAATTCCAAAATAATGTTTATTATTTTAGTTTAGGGGTTAGGTTTAGCTAACAGAATTAAGGAAAAACAAAATGGCTACATTGTACTAAAGAGGGTTAAGATGAAAACAAATGCCATTTTGTCAACTCCGTCAGACGTCAACTCCGTCAGATTTTGTGTCTGACGGAGTTGACGTGTATCTGACGGAGTTGACAAAAGTGTTCCTAAAACAATAAAATTATTGTTTTTGAATAATGGGCAGTATTCTAATTTGGCACACAGTTAGAGCATGCCTTAAGGAACATTTTTGGCTATGGGGCCATCACAGATTTGTCTCGTGGTGACCATGGCAGCCATATTACAAAAGAGCCGCCACCTGATGTTATTTTACAATAACTCAAGTTCTACACCACCTAGGATCTTGATTCTGGTGACTAAGACCTCATTTTCAAGGATGAGGGATACAGTGGTACAATTTAGACTTTCCCTGTGACCATGGCAGCCATTTTTCAAAATGGCCGCCACCTGCTGTTATTTTACAATAACTCAAGTTCTACACCACCTAGGATCTTGATTCTGGTGACTAATCATACATTTTCAAGGATGTGGGGTACATTGGTAATATTTAGATTTGTCCTGTGACCATAGCAGCCTTTTTTTTTTTCAAAATGGCCGCCACCTGCTGTTATTTTACAATAACTCAAGTTTTAGACCACCTAGGATCTTGATTTTGGCGACTAATCATACATTTTAAAAGATGAGAAATACAGTGGTACTATTTAGATTTGTCCTGTGACCATGGCAGCCATTGTTTTTCAAAATGACCACCAACCTGCTGTTATTTTACCAATAACTCAAGTTTTAGACCACCAAGGATCTTGATTCTGGCGACTAATCATTACATTTTCAAGGATGAACTTTCTCTGGGAGAGGTAAGGGCTTATTTCAGGTGCAGGTTGAGTTTCTACTGACAGGACATTAAAAGGAGGTGGGCTTTCTGGCCTTTGACTTGCCCCTTTCAGGTACAGATGCACAGTTTGACTTCACTGGCCACTGCAGGGAACTGTGGGGGAGAAACTTTGGTCTCTTGACACCCCGATTAGGTTCAGGGTTTTTTTTGGTGGAGACTTGGCTTTCATGACATCTTTGCTGCAGCAGTTGATCTCCTTACTGCCAGTGGTGGCACACTCTGGGTCTCTGGGGCATTGTATCTTGGTGGCCTCCTGCCAGTGTTTCTCCATCCTTCTCCTGAGCTCTGTGTTCTGGGGCTCTGTTATAGTCAACTTACATTGTCTTGGCTGGAGATTGCTTTCCTGCAGGGTCCAGCCCAGTCTTGTGCAGATGGCTGCTGGCCCACCTGGAGGCCCCAACCTCACTTGTTCGGTTGGTGTGATTAGGTGGGGTGGTCTTCCCCAATCAGGATGAGGGGTTTGACCCTTTCAAACGGCAGTCTGGCCAAGTGTCTGTATTTAGTTGTGAGTTTAGATACAGGATACGATTGCTCACCCAGCCCCAGGTGACATGAGGTGAAGGCTCTTTTGATTTGGTAACATTGCTTTGGTTGACATGCTGGGGACACAGAGAAAGACACTGATGCCTTCAGTGTCTGCACATCCTGCCTGATGGTCCTGAAGCCAAATCTTCTGTCTTCAGTCTTTCGCTCACTGTTCACTGCTCACTGTTCACCTCACCGAATTTAGCCCAAGGAGTTTGACCCCTAGTTTGGCCATAGACCCCCTAGTTTGGCCATAGCCACTTGCCCAAATGTGCCGACATGTGCTGACCTCATCACATGTGTGATGATGGCTATGGCAGTTTTTAGCCAACGTAGTGTTTTTTGTGCAAAACTAATGCTTGGAATGGATCCAGAATCATGAAAAGCCCCTAGTTTGACATGCCACATGCTACTTAAAGCATAATGAAATTTAGAACATTTAGCCTTATATTGGTTGTTGATGGTACCCAACTTTCAGCAGCTGTCAAACATGCCCCTAGGGTGGTCAAATAGAAACCAATGTGGGATATGTTAGTAGACACCTTTACAAACATTGGTGAAGAAAATTCTTGGTAAGAAATGTATTCACAGATTTTATATTATTCTGATAATATTCCCTGAGTAAATTGGTAAAATAATAGCAGGTCCACCATTTTTGAAAATGTCTACCATCCATGGTCACAGGATAAATCTAAATAGTACAACTGTATTCCTCACCCTTGAAAATGTATGATTAGTCACCAGAATCAAGATCCTAGGTGGTGTAGAACTTGAGTTATTGGGAAATAACAGAAAGTTGGCGGCCATTTTGAAAAATGTCTACCATGGTCACAGGACAAATCTAAATAGTGCCAATGTATCCCACATCCTTGAAAATGTATGATTAGTCACCAGAATCAAGATCCTAGGTGGTGTAGAACTTGAGTTATTGGGAAATAACAGAAAGTTGGCGGCCATTTTGAAAAATGGCTGCCATGTTCACAGGGCAAATCTAAATAGTACCACTGTATTCCTCATCCTTGAAAATGTGGGATTAGTCACCAGAATCAAGATCCTAGGTGGTCTAGAACCTAAATCAGTTAAACTTGTCAACTCCGTCAGATGTTCGTCAACTCCGTCAGACGTTCGTCCCGTGATGTTTTTGTTAATTTCCAAAGAAATAGAAAATTAGCTGTCAAATCTTTTGTGCTTATGTATTGAAACACCAACTGAAATGATACGTAATGATGATTTTTCTTTTTTTTTACATGGTTTTCATGTTATAATATTGAAAATAAAGGTTGAAATGACGGTTTTGAGAAATTGGATATTTCATAATAGTGTGATATTGGAACAAAATAATATTAAAAGATTTGTATTACTTAACTTGATTACTGAAAGCCATTATAAGATAACTGAGGACTTTATATTATTGTTGAAATGATAAAATTAAATTAAAAGGGATTTTAGTGTGTCTGACGGAGTTGACATGAATCAGGTATTAAGTGCATAAATGTCCCATTTTAGAAAGAAATGTTATGCGAAAAACCTGTTCCTTCTCAAGATTGGTAGTTGAGACCTGTGTCTACAAATACATCTATTTGATTTGAATGTATCTTAAAAAAAAAAAAAATCCAGTTTGAAAAAAGTTTTGTCCCTTATCTCAAGAATGGGTGATATATATAGAGAGAGAGAGAGAGAGAGAGAGAGAGAGAGAGAAACCAATGAAAAGCACTAACAAGTGTTTGTGCTCTGAACATAATGAGGTTTGACAGAGAAGACACACAGTACTGAGTACAGTCAGTCAGTCAGTCAGTCAGTCAGTCAGTCAGTCAGTCAGTCAGTCAGTCAGTCTGCCTGCCTATCTGCCTGGAGGTGTGTGTCAGGTGACAGGATGTACATAGGTGCACCACCTCTGCACATCCTCCCTCCAGCGGCCTCGGCAGCAGCACATACAGGTGCAGCGAGCTGTCAGATGTCAGCGACAGGATGTGAGCTCACCGCCACCCCGCCCCCGTCACCGCCACAACCCGCACAGATGTTGACGAGGCCCCCCAATTAATGTGACTGGGGGTCATTAGGAGATTTACCCCCTCACAACCACAGCTGTCTATTATCATAAGGGGAGTCGCTCAATCCCCTCTGTCACACCGCTGCAGTAGAGCTTCACTCACTCACTCGTGCACACACACACACACACACACACAGTTTTCCGACAAAAGTCGGAGACTTTTTCTTTCTTTGCCGGGGAAGGGTTGTTGTTCAATGCAATGCCGGGATTAAAGCCAAAACTAATCTCACCACATAGCTTCCCAAACAAACAAATAAACAAATAACAGTCTCACGACTCACAAGGTACAACTGCCAATCACACAGAGTCCTTTGCGGGACTTGGTACGGCACTGCCGTAGCTTGTAAAAAATGTTATAACATAATAATAATAATGAAATACAGTATAGTTTGACTACTGACTAGTGTTATAGTATCAACAATAGTCAACTATGTGGTTAACCCCCTTGCTGTTCTACATGCAGCCAGCCAGTTTGGGGGAAACACAAGTTGCATTGTCTACATTGTCAGTGGCACATCAACATGAAAGAAGAAAAAAAGGTATGCCATCTCAATCTATTTGTAGCTACATATTTCTACACATTTCTTAAGTTTTTGAGTGGATTTGTTTTCCATCACACCAAAGAGACAATTCTCCATCTCATCTCACGAAGACTCTTCCTGCCATGGACACGTTGCAATGCCTGCCTATATTTCCTATTCTTCTCAAACTAAAAATAAAAGCCTGTGCAGTATAACGTACGTATAACCAATAAATTTGGAAAAGCATTGACCTGCAGGGCGTCTTACTGGTTGATAGTACAGTAGCTAGACAGCAAATGGTTAGTGACATGCAGCAAAGGGCGTCGGGATCGGGACTCGAACCCGCGATGCTCGGGGCGTCTCTACGCAGACGGTACAGGCCTGTACACCAAACCTCTGAATATAGCACATCTATGCGCAAATCTACACGCTACACGCTTGTACAGTACATCTGCTATTTTCAGCTAATGTCCGCCACAGAATAGCGGTGCTAGAGTACAAGTGGTT
Organism: Protomyctophum bolini; assembly: GCF_963924005.1. NCBI lineage: Eukaryota > Metazoa > Chordata > Actinopteri > Myctophiformes > Myctophidae > Protomyctophum > Protomyctophum bolini. Next base: position 10,402,433 of record NC_137868.1, read on the forward strand.
AAGGTAAAAAATAATTTATTTCAGACCCAGGGAGCTAGATCCATATCACAGATAAAGTAAATAAAACAAAGTTCCTATCGCACAAAGATGTGGCCCGTGCAGTACTAGGGGTTCCATCTCGATTGCGACGGACTGCTTTTGTTCTGTGCCACATAATTACTCTTTTTCACGAGGCCCTGAACCATAAGCGCTGTGAACTCTCCTGCACACCTGCAGTCAATTCAGCAGGGACATCAGTAATGATGTTAAAACAGCACACACACACAGAAGGGGAAACAATGCACTGTGGCAGCCTGAAGTTGTCATAGCGACAACTTTTGGTCGATGTTTGTGCTTCTTGTATCGTTATTATGACGCAACGGGAAGATATTAGAGTGTCTCCCCCGTTTGCAAATCGACAAAGCTCGGAGACTTAGCTTAGTTTAGACGGGGCAAAAAATGCCCCACATTCTATTTTTTTAATGGTATTCATAAAATCCTAAAATGTCCTGTCTTCACAGGTATAGTAATACATACGTGTGTGTGTGTGTGTGTGTGTGTGCCTCTTTCTTACCTGCGTCTTGGCCCGTGCGTGTGTGTGTGTGCCGTCGGTTCGTTCGGGGACTTGTTGTTTGGTGACAGAGTGACGGGCGAGGCACGGTGACAGGCTGGCACAGGGGGCAGCCAGGATGGTGGCTGAACATGCCTGGGACTGGGGAGAGGTGTCAGTCCTGCGGGCAGCCAAGCAGAAACACACAGCAGCACCGATATGAAAGGAGAAGGCGACTCACAGACAGAAACAAATAGCAGCTCACTTTTAGGATGAATGGAGGATACCATGTTTTTCTCCTTGTAATGCTGCAACCCGTAACTTTAATTTAATTTGAATGGAGGGTACCATGTTTTTCTCCTTGTAATGCTGCAACCCGTAACTTTAATTTAATTTGAATGGAGGATACCATGTTTTTCTCCTTGTAATGCTGCAACCCGTAACATTTATTTAATTTGAATGGAGGATATACCATGTTTTTCTCCTTGTAATGCTGCAACCCGTAACTTTAATTTAATTTGAATGGAGGATACCATGTTTTTCTCCTTGTAATGCTGCAACCCGTAAACTTTTATTTAATTTCTACCCGGGATTGGAACCTGGCACATGATAAAGACCACATTTCAGGTACACCTACTGTAGGTTTCCTACCCAGCACCAGGATCTAAATGTCTCAATGAAACAGTATGGAGACCACCTCCTCCAACCACTGATGATGGCCTAGTTATATTGTGTATATACAGTATATATACACCAGCTCAGTGGCCTTTAAAAGTTAAGAGTGGTTAAGAGTGTCCACCCTGAGACTGGGAGGTGAGGGTTCCATCCCCGGCCCGGGTCATACCAAAGACTCTAAAATAAGACCCAGTGCCTTCCTGCTTGTGACACTCAGCATTAAGCAGAGTGAGACATACTAGCGGGAGAGGAGCAGACCTGGTATACAGCCCTGGGGGACACAAGTCAACAAAGTTTATAGGGTTTAAGTGGTCACTTTTTCTTTTACATTTTACAGCTGGGTCCAGGCTGTTTGTTTGTATTTATTTTGTTCCCTTTTTTCTTTTCTTTTTTTCTTTTTTCAATGCTTCAGCCTATGATTTTTCAAGCCGCTGTAGCAACAGTGCACAAAATGCCATTCATCATCCGTTATTCCAGTCCCATCCGATAGGATCTCCGTGTACAAGAGGGGAAAAGGAGATGGCACCCAATTCAAATTCACCAGCCATAAATCTAGTCGTTGACTCTCTCTCTCCCGCCGTCATTTTTCACAACGTCCTTATGGCCAAAGTCCATTTTTCCATAAAGCGACTTGAGGATTAAAGAGAGATGCTCCCGTGATGTCTCTTAGTCACGGCCGGAGAGGCAGCGACTTTCGCAATCGCAACAGCTTCATCGTTCACACGGAGCGAGGGGTGGGGTGGGTGCTGGGGGGGGGGGGGGGGGGGGATTAATCAAAGCTGAAGAGTGATTTTTTTTCGTCCCCCCATGCTGCTCTCCCTGAGAGAATAAACATCAATAAACATTACTTAATACCCAACAACACACCCCCTGCGGGGTCTCATTTAATTTCACTGGTGGAGAGAGAGCGCCTAAAGTGCCACTGTTTTACACCAAATTACATATACTCTGAAACTTTGAGGAGGCAGCTATACTTGTTCCCCCACCCTGGAGAAAGAAATTACATTAAATCCCAAATAAAACAATTTCATATCATATGGGGTCTTTTAAAATTAAAGATTGATTAATTCTCAAACAACAAGTATTCACAGGTAAACTGAAACGATTACATGATGTTAGAGAGCACAAGTCTGCTCCAGAAGGTGCACATTTTAGTACACAAATGGGTAGCGTAATTATCCAAGTTGTGACTTACTCTCTCTCTCTCCCTCCCCCTCTCTCTCTCCCTCCCTCTCTCTCTCTCTCTCTCCCCCTCTCCCTCTCTCTCTCCCTCTCTCTCTCTCTCTGCCTCCCTCCCTCCCCCCCCCTCTCTCACACTTTTCGTTGCTGTTTCGGTCGAGTGTTCCCATCACTTTGAGCCGCTGACGCGCATCTCCAGAAAGCTGACAAACTATCACAACATTTCAAAATGTACATTTCACAACAACTGTGGTTTTTAAGGACGCATTTGGGTTCCAAAATAAAGCCAGTTGTGATTCAAACCTAATTGATTTGATTATTTTTTTTATTTGTTTTAATTGCCTGAGAGCTTGATGATGTGTGCATGCCTGTGTGCGCGTGCGCGCATGTGTGTGTGTGTGTCTGTAGTATGTGTGGTGTGAGTGATGTGACTTGAGGTGGGCAGAGAATGCAGAGTAATTACTGTATGTGTGACAGTGTGGGTTTGTTCCATCACCCAGGGGGTATAGGCTACACGCACACACACACAGTCACACACACACACACACACACACACACACACACACACACACACACACACACACACACACACACACACACACACACACACACACACACACACACACACACACACACACACACACACACACACAGACGGTGTGAGAGATGAAGACTGTTGACAATGATGATTTGCTCTGACTTCTGCTTAACATAATTCAACATTCACTTAAAAGTCGCCCAGTGGGAGTTAAACATAGCATACTGCATGTCATAATCAGCACACAGCATTATAATTGACAATTGCAATCAATTAACCCATTCTGAACGGGAACCCATTATGGTGTCAGCATCATGTTATGCTTTAGCTATTGAAAAATAGCAGATCTACAAGCTCATAGCGCGCCACCGAGTGGCGCGCTACGAGCTTGTAGGTCTGCTATTTTTGAAAAATCGAAGAACGACTGACATTTTTAGAATCTGATCTCGGGTCAGAATGGGTTAATCAGACCAGTGTGTGTCCCAGTGGAAACCTCGTATGAATCTGATCTCAGGTCAGAATGGGTTAAGAGATATGATCGACATCGGCAGTGGGCGTACGTCCATGCGTTTGCCAGTATATTGCCAACATTGTTCTTTGGGCGGATGGGCGACCTCAATTCCATCTGTTTAGCGCCATGTGATTCTGTGTTATATCTGTCAAAGAACTATAAACATGTCAACACGTGGAAGGACGCGGAGTCGTCATTAATCAAAGATTCCCAGATATTCGTCACAGGTAGGAGGAAAAGTGACAAAATGCATTATCCGACCGTCAATCACGGCTAACGCGAGCTAGCACCTGATGTGCTTTCCCCCGGTGTTCCATTTATTTATTTTGATGTGATCAACAGACTCATCTGAATCAAAAGTATGTAAGCCTCAGTTTAATATTAGCGGGTTGACTGGCGTATCAGTCAGGACTTTTATTGTTTGATAGTAAAATATAGGTCACACAACACCACTTGTCCCTGCTATGGCAACACACTAATAAAAATAACAAAGGAAAAAAAAAACCAAACAGAGAACAATAACCGGGGCCCTCACAACACGATTGGCTAATGAGTTGC
>NC_137868.1:10406622-10444122 GCF_963924005.1 Protomyctophum bolini
AGTCTGAGAGAGAGAGAGAGTCTGAGAGAGATGCCAGTAGTTTATTTTTATTTATTTATTTATCCCCCCCCCCTCCCCTTTAACCCATTCTGACCTGAGATCAGATTCTAAAAATGTCAGTCGTTCTTCGATTTAAAAAAAAATAGCAGACCTACAAGCTCGTAGCGCGCCACTCGGTGGCGCGCTATGAGCTTGTAGATCTGCTATTTTTCAATAGCTAAAGCATAACATGATGCTAACACCAAAACGCGTTCCCGGTCAGAATGGGTTAACCAGCCGTCAACCTTGTTGGGTGCAGTGTAACTTTCATTAGAGAAGGAGATTTAGTGCACTTGAAAAGACAGATGAAAGAGTTAGAGGCTAATTATCAGGAAATTGAAAAAAGATAGATGTACTGGAGCGACTACAATTAGTGGAGCACAGAATATCAAAGACTTATCAAGAGCAAGTGAAAAGGCTCCTTGAAGAGCCAACACAATTAAGGCATTTGCGGCGCATGTGAAATGGAGAAAGAAGAGCGGGGCATGAAAATATGCCTGGTCGAATAGAAGTACTCTTTTTTTTTGCGTTCCGGAGGCTTTAGTAAGCGGCAGCTGACATTAAATCACTGTCTCTGATGAGGTTCACTCTCCACGGCAGAGCTGTGTATAGCACTGCTCCCCCATCTATCTATCTATCTACCTACCTATCTATCTATCTATCTATCTATCTACCTACCTATCTATCTATCTATCTACCTACCTACCTACCTACCTACCTACCTCACTCCTCCTTTTTGTCTTTTTTTTATCTCTTTCTTTCCATATCCCCACCTATCTCCCGCTCTCTTCTCAATATTTTCTTCTTATTTGTTTAATTTCCCGTGGTGTGGAGGGATGTGTGTGTGTGTGTGTGTGTGTGTGTGTGTGATGCCTAGCTAGAGCTCTGTGTGACGGGACTGTCCTGCATGCTTCGTTGCCTCACAAATGTGCACTGATCGACATTCGCAGGTCACACATGCTCACAAATAGGTCATTTTGGGGCACTGTGGTGTGTGTGTGTGCGTGTGTCCATTTTGCATTTGTTTTTGCCATTTTCATAATAATATCATGAGCTGCATTCACAAATTTTGATATGGGACTTATGAAAATACTTGCATATAAAAAGTGTGTCAGTCAGTCCGTCCGTGTGTGTGTGCGCGCGCATGTGTGTGTCCGTGCGTGCGTGTGTGTGCGCATGTGTGTGTCTGTGTGTGCGCGTATAGGCCTGATATGAAAAACAATGATATTTCAGTGATGAAATGAAATGAGGAGTGTGTCACTGTGCTGAGCCGGGGTGTGACATGACTCCTCAATATGTGACATGCTTCAGGGTCTCTCTCTCTCTCTCTCTCTCTCTACACACAGGCTTTACACAAACTGAGCAGGATGGGGCCTCGCCAACTCTACCATCTGGCTGGAGATCTCTCTCTCTCTCTCTCTCTCTCTCTCTCTCTCTCTCCCCTTCCCCATTTCACTCACCATTTTTTAATTACAAATACGGACCCAACATCGCAGCTATTCTCAGACTGTTTACAAAACAACAAGAGCTACACTGGGTGGAACTGCAGAACAATTGGCAGCAGAAGGTGGAAGAGAGAGAGAGAGAGAGAGAGAGAGAGAGAGAGAGAGAGAGAGAGAGAGAGAGAGACAGACAGGGGGGGGGGGGGGGATCGGTTGTTTGCCGAGCATTTGTTATCAGAGATCTTTAGGGAGAGCGTACAGTCTTTAGTCAGAGAGGACCTGCGTGCGTTTTATTAGTAGAATGATATAAAACATGACAAAACACAGAGTCTCTGTGTTGTGAAGCTGGGCTGTTAGACGGGATCTATTCTCCCCGGGACTGATATGTAGGGCAAGAGAGGAGTGTGGGGGGAGGGGGGGGGGGCATGGACTGAGAGCTAGGGGGCGCTAGAACACATGCACACACACACACACACACACAGGGGCTCTCGTACACCACACACACACACAAACACACGGCACAAACACACATATGCACGCACACACACAATGAGTGTAAGTATAGGCGCATGCGCGCAGAGGAGATGAGGGGAGGGTAGGGGAGGGGAGGGGGGTTGGGGGTCTCTCCTTTGACTGCTGTGCCTGAGGCTCTTACACATGGGATGGGGTAAAACAAATGCTAATGTCTCTCAGCCAACTAGTGAACATGCCTAGCAGGAGGCTAGAGAGAGAGGGCGAGACACACAGAGAAAGACACAGAGAGAGAGAGATTGGCATCTGTCCGTTAGCCCAGAAAACACCCTAGGACGATGTTTTGGCTCGTTATTTTCGGTTGCCCCCGTACACACACGCGCACACACACAGTCGCACACACACACGCGCACACACACAGTCGCACACACACACACACACACAGTCACACACAGTCACACACACACACACACACACACACACACACACACACACACACACACAGGGGTGCCAAGAATTAATTACTCTCTTTGGGATTTTTTCAGATGCTGATGGGTTTCATGAGAGGAGCAGGCGATGCATGTCTGATGTACACAATATACTGTAGCCTCTTTCAGAACACAAGACCATGCCGGCGCTGATGGACGAGGACAGACAGGATAACTTGTGAATCTCACCCTCGGTCTGAGTAATGTTACAACGCTGGTGCTGTCGGGCAGAAACCTTGTATCTCAACTTTTTGTGCCGCCCCCCTCATGCCCTATACTTGTGTCCCACTAAAGTATAGTGAGAATAGCCGAGCTTGTACATCTGCTATTTTTGCTACTTTCGGAATATTTTGAAAGATAACCTGGTCACCCTCGGTCTGAGTAATGTTACAACGCTGGTGCTGTCGGGCAGAAACCTTGTATCTCAACTTTCTGTGCCGCCCCCCTCATGCCCTATACTTGTGTCCCACAAAAGTATAGTGAGAATAGCCGAGCTTGTAGATCTGCTATTTTTGCTATACTTTCGGAATATTTTGAAAGATAACCTGGTTTTAAGTGCATGTCTGTGGGCTTTTATAAAAATGTACCAATGGAAAAACATTAATATGTGCCGGTGCCTAAATAACATTACATTACATCCATTAGAACACAGTTTTTTTTCCCCCCTCCATTTTCTGAAACGTATAATGCTTTTCTCCAAGGTTTCCAGTTCCACCTGACAGCGATGATATGCTTTATTATGATAAAAGTGTTAACATTTGCGTAGGTATAATATTTAACAGTGTTTAGCTTGTGCTGCAGAGACGTAATGGACTGTGATATATTTGTCTTTGAACAATAGTGATGAGTAGCATGTCTTTGTAAGAGATATCATCTGCCAGTGTCTTTGCATATACCTTCAATGCCGATGTTAACATGCACGCGTGCGTGCGTGCGTGAGTGCCTGCCTGTATGTGTACATGTATGTGTGTGTGTGTGTGTGTGTGTGTGTGTGTATGTGCCTGTGTGTGCAATGCATCCGCATGTACATCTCCAGACTTTCACTTACTCACAGGCAGATTAGTGGCACAAGTCAACCCTATATTTTTTACTCATGTCTACGTACCGGAGCCACAATCTTTCCCGTCCAATGCCAGGTGATACTATACCAAAGAGACAGTATGACTGTGTAGGCTATTGTTAGCGGTCCAGCCTCTAGGGTGCTCAGTCACTTTTTACTCACATTTACAGTTTGCATTGCTTACATTTCCTTTCATATAACCTGTATTTCTTCCAGCTCTTCTTACAGCTCTTACATCTTAAAAATGTAGACTCACTGTATCTGTCTCTCTCTCTCCCTCTCTCCCCCTCCCCATATCCCCCCCTTTGGTCGTGCCATTACGGTGATTTATCCGTGGTTGCGCACCGTATCGTACACCAAACATAGCCGATGTGGAAGGCGATCGACCGGCCAAACTGCAAGCTCACAGTCGGCGGCTATTTCCAGTGCACGACACCTGCGCGCAGCACAGTATAAATGGTGCCTCCCTTCACTCTGGTTCACATTACAGTGCATCTCTACATTTTGCCTCTTTTTTCACCCCTCTCTCTCTCTACACCCCCGGTGGTAGTCCCCCGCCCCAACCCCTCCTTCTCACTCTCTCCCTCTACTCTTCTGTGTGTCTCCCTCTCTCTCTCTCCCCCCTTTTCTCTGGTTACAGGATTATGGGGCGGGGGGGAGGGGTGGTGGGTCAGAGTGGGTGTGCGCTGGACTATGAGGCAGAGATTAGCTTCCAAAAGTTCGGCCCACCGCACAGTTCATGACAGGGGGATTAGTGTGCATGAGAGCACAGGCTCTGTGACCAGACACAGTGCCTCCAACACCACTCACACCCGCAGTGGAGAATGGTACGCTCCTCTGTGTCTGTGTGTACATGTGTGTGTGTGTGTGTGTGTGTGTGTGTGTGTGTGTGTGTGTGTGTGTGTGTGTAGCCCTGCCCTGTCAGGTTTTTGGTAGGGTCCGGCCCAGGAGGAATGCTAACTCACAGAGCTAAAGCCTGTCATGGCTCCCTCCACACCAAACCTAGCAATACACACATGCACGCATGCGTGCACACATGTGCACGCACATACATACACAGCACACACAGTTTTCCTGTCAAAGCTCCTCCACACCGGGCTGGTAATTAAACTCCCACTGATTTATTGAGTGACACCAACAAATCCCAACCCAGCTTTTTTTTATGACATCCATACCTCCTCGGGCAACAGTCGCCATTTTTTCTCTCTCTCTCTCCCTTTTTCTTTATACTGCCTTTGTATGAGACTATGGGGGCGGGGGAAATACTTTTTCTCAATGTACTGGAGCGCTAAGACACACACACACACACACACACACACACACACACACACACACACACACACAAGATTTAGAATCTCTGAAATAGACACATAGTACATCACAGTACAGAAATGCAGACTGAGACAAAAAAGAAAGAAACCCCCACCGCACCGCACATGGTTGGACACAATCCTGTCCGGTAACACTCACATGTCACTCTCTCCATGAGGTTGGTCTGCTTGTTGTCCCCATCGGCCCCCTGCAGCTCCCCAGGGCTCCCCATCGGCTCCCCATCGGCCCCCTGCAGCTCCCCAGGGCTCACAGCCCAGAGTCACAAGACGTCCCTACAGAAAGAAAAGAAAAGAAAGTTGGCCTTCAGTAACAAAATGAGGAGCATTGGTGGACAGTTTAGATTCTTTTTTCTTTTCTTTTGCATGCTGAGGATGCACTTTCACTCACATTTCAAATAGAAATATTTTACTTTTGACTCCCACTACATATCTTAGGGACCCAAATTTCGAAAAATATATTATGAATTAACCACTTAAGTCCTATTTCAAATAGTGAGTATTTTTTAGTATACACACTGACTCTGTATCTCCAGTCCCCTGCCACGAATGCATGCCACAACAACGTAGCACCCTCCCAGGACCTTCTACTGCAGCTGTGCGGCGACAGCACTACCAACGTCCACACAATTAGAGAATGTAGAAGAATTGTTATTTTGATCAACGTTTGCCTGTTATCTCTGGTGGTACCACATAAATACAGCATGGAAGTGTGGACAAAATCTCATCCAACGACAACAACATAGTTTTGGTTCTGCAAGGCCCAAAACTCATCAAATGGTGGTCTGTGCATGCGGCTCATATACGCAGAATAAAGAATGGTCTTTGATATGAAAAGGGTTGAAAACCATCGCCGTAATAATTAACCGATCAATCTGACGGGAAATGCCCGCGGGGGTGTCCAAGCTGACCGATCATGGAGTACGCGCACCACTCCACACCGCCACGGGACGACTTAGACCTTGTAATGAGACCGGGGGGCCGGGGCGGGAGAGTGACTGACACCTCACCGGCTCAAAGCCGTTAGTTCAGCCCAGACAACACTGATGGGTGTCAGAATCAATCCAGACACTCTCGCCTACAATCCACGTGAGAGACTTCACTCCAACCCCCACCTCCCCCTCGACCACAAACCAGACGTGTGTTTGTCGACAGGCGCTATCATTTACCCAGTCCCCAGTCAGGCAGCATTAGCAAGACCAGGACGAGACAAGGACTGTCTTGTGTGTATCTGATTCCTTCTCCGCCAGGAGGGATGGGGGGGGGGGGGGGGGCAGCTGTCAATCAAGCCGCTAGCCTTTGATGTGTGATCGATATTGCGTCGGGCTTCGCCGTCAACTTGATCCACCTTGGAACGGAGCGAGCGAACGTCTTCGTTTGTTTTAGCGCGAGGCGATGAAGGAGATTAACATCTGGAAATACAAACAAAATGCCAGAACCTATCCATCATTCAGACAGCCCGGTTCATTCTTTTGTATCTTTCATCTGAGGCGTATTATACCTGTGTCTCTCTAGACGTTGATACAAAAATAAGAAAAAGAAAAGCAAAGTACATCTGAAAAAAAAACAAAATAAAAGTTTTGATTGCGTTGGCGGCGGAGGCGGAGGCGGTGCAGGGCCACAGAGTATCTGAGAGAAGTTTCCAGAATGTGGGACCAAAGGTGTGTCATGGGGGGGGGGGGGGGGGGGGGTTGGGGTGGTGTGGGGTTGGATGGTGGGGGGGGGGGGGGGGCTCAGCTGACAGCTCAACACATGGAGGGCTGGCGGTTTCCCTCCTGACAGGAGAGAGAGCGGCATACTAAATGCCTACCTCAGGTGCTACAGATGGAGAAGTCAAAGACAGAGGCTCCTTTACAAGGCATTTTGGAAGGAGCCATTAATATTTCATCAAAACTGCGTTTACACACGCAAACAAACAGAAAAGGCAGCGTGTCAGCTTTATCCACCCCGCAGTCTCTCACTCTGGCTGGCACGCGCAAACAATACACACACACACACACGTGCACTTGCGCACACACACACACACACACACACACACACACACACGTCTGTTGTGTTTCTGATCTCCACTCAGTCTTCTGTTCCCTTTGTCTGCACCGTTATAGAAGTGCTCTCCTTACCTTAAAGGCGGAGTGACACGCCCCTCGGGAGCTAATAACTGCTATCAAACTATGCTATCGTGATTCTGACGTCAGGGTGGCGAAAGCTTTCCCCAACGACTTCTATGCGGGCTCGCCGGGCTTGGTGGCCGTGGTAGCATAGCAACTTATGCTACTATTTTGGTGTCACATTTAGCTTGAATACTGGGTGAAAGTCTCATTCAAAAAATTAATTTTTCGCAACATTGTTCAGGTGAACTGTGTGTTTATGCTTGTTCATTGTAATAATCAATATCGCTATGATTATTTTATTTATCGCCGCGTCGCTCCGCATGACAACATACAGTCTAGCCCGTCTCAGATGCAGGCTGCACACACACGGACGGACGGACGGACGTATAGTCTCTGGTCAGGTCCCCGCATTGAACTGGGCATGTGTGTACGCACACACACACACGGCTATAGTGCATGACAGCGGGGAAGAGAGCTACAGACGCCCGAGGCAGATTCCGTGCCATTGCGTGTGTGTGTGTGTGTGTGTGTGTGTGCGTAGACGGGCTAGACTGTATGTTGTCATGCGGAGCGACGCGGCGATAAATAAAATAATCATAGCGATATTGATTATTACAATGAACAAGCATAAACACACAGTTCACCTGAACAATGTTGCGAAAAATTAATTTTTTGAATGAGACTTTCACCCAGTATTCAAGCTAAATGTGACACCAAAATAGTAGCATAAGTTGCTATGCTGTGTGTGTACACACATGCCCAGTCCCCCGTAGAGGCTCATGATCTCGTCCGCAAGACTATGCCTCGGCATAGCGATATTTATTATTACAATGAATACAAACATAAACACACTATAGTTCACTTGAACAATGTTGTGGTAACTAACTACGGTATTACAGAGTGAGAGCGAGGGTGTACATGTCAGCCTGCGGCTGAGAGGGGAAAAGAACAGTAGTCGCGCTGCTCTCACAGCGGCCAGACAACAGCAGACCGGCCGTAGTCGCGACTGTCGCGCTGCGGGGCTGAGAGGTCTCAGAGCGGGCAGACAGGGGTGTTGGCGACCGGGGGAACATGGGACTCCAGTCCAAAATTTGCGCTTGTGCTGCAGTTCCCCTAAAAAACCGCACGCCAACCTCAATTGCATTCAAACTAAGCATTTCTGGCGAAAAAATAATTTTTTTCAATTACATTTATAGCCAATATGACGCTAAATGTACCGTCAAAAACGCTAGCCTGACCTATAGCCACTTGTTGCTAGCGCCGTAGGCTCGTAGCCCCGTTTCAAACTGTTTCAAACTGTTTTCAGTCAGACCACGTGATGTGCTGTACCACCCATATTAATTTCGGGGCATGTCAGCGGACCTTTAACTGTCCCCATCCACTCACTCTTTCTCTTTCATTAGCTCCTTCCATCTCCCCTCACTCTGTCTCTCTCCCTCTACAGTATATATAGTTCACACAGAGGTAATGACTGAAAGCAAACGTAGAAACGTCTCAGTCACTCCCGTGCAGCGTGAACGGAGCTTTTTGATCATGGAGGTGCCACACATACTTTACATCGTGCGGGGCACTTCTCTACTCGTGCCATTTGTTATGCTCCCATGCCAGACATAGCGCCTTTAGATTGGCCGATGTGTCAAGCATCGCAAGTATGCATCATGGCATCGAAAGGGACAATAAGCGTCGCGGCAGTGCCGCAGAGTATAAACTGTATAGTAGAGAGTTCGATAAAGAGAAGATTCTATTTAGACCGGACCATTCGGTGGGCTGGGAAATTCTGTGCTGCATTTCCATCCGCCGTCATAGACACAACTATCACAAACATAATGAGAGTATGGAGGATCATTGCTCTAGAGCGTTGCTCCTCACCTGACACACATGCAGCACACAGAGCTACATTATAACACACACACATACACACACACACACACACACACACAGAGCTACATTACAGCGCTCAAAGTTCACTGGCACACTATTTAGGGGAAGCCACACACAGGAAGTGTACACGCAAACGCACAAAGGAATGCACGTGTGAATGCACATGCACGCACGTTACTGCAAACACACACACACACACACACGCACGCACAAACGTATAAACTCAGAGACACATGCAGTGTGGTGGTAGATCAACATGTGACGGTGAGAGATAGCAGCAGCTTGCTGTCGGTGCCGGGAGCAGCCATTAAATAAACATGTCAAGTTGTGTGCGTTTTAATGATGATCAGCCGAGCCCGGTTTCCCTGTGAAGAGCCAGCCAAAAAGAATCGACACAGCGCTACTCCCCAGACCTCCTGTCTCTCTCTCTCCCTCCCTCTACACAGCGCTACTCCCCAGACCTCCTGTCTCTCTCTCCCTCCCTCTACACAGCGCAACTCCCCAGACCTCCTGTCTCTTTCTCTCTCTCCCTCCCCACCCTTTCTTACAGTGCTACTCCCCAGACCTCCTGTCTCTCGCTCTCTCTCCCTGCCTCTCATCCAACACACCACTCATGACTCTCCTCACACACACACACACACACACACACACACACACACACACACACACACACACACACACAGGAGGAGAGAAAGACAGAGAGAAGGAAAGACAGACAGAAGGAAAGACAGACAGAAGGAAAGAAGGAAAGAAAGAAAGAAAAAAAGAAAAAAAGAAAGTGGTGGGCCTTTGAATAATTGTCTTGTGTTTGATTCTGTTCGTTGAGAAGTGCGAAAACATCAATCAAGTGTTTTGTGTGTGTTGTGTGTGTGGTTAGTCGGTTAGTTGTGTGAATGCTGTGTGTTGACACAAGAGTGAAGAACAGGATGGCTGAAAATACTGTTTGTGTGTTTACCGCACCATGCACCCCTAGGTGAGTCTCTCTCTCTCTCTCTCTCTCTCTCGGCTTTGAAGAGCAGGCTCAGCATCGGATTAAAGTTTGTTTGTTTTACGTTTAGCGAGAGGTGCCATTTCTCTGCTGCTCGTCTCTCCCACTCGCTCCACGCATACGTGCCACACACACACACACACACGCAACCCTGAAAACATATACTGTACTGTACACAGATACTCGCATTCAATCTCACAAATGCTCTGCGCATGAGTGTTGATTGTTGAATGCGAGCACACACACACACACACACACACACACACACACACACACACACACACACACACACACACACACACACACACACACACACACACACACACACACACACACACACACACACACACACACACACACACACACACACACACACCTCAGATCAGAAGTAGTGTGGAGTGCTGAGGCTGCATATGTAAATGCAGGGAGATTGTCAAGTGTCTGGGTGTGCATACATCAGGGTAATCAAGCCGGTGCTGATGGGGAGAGCTCGCTCCAGGAGCACATCCGCAGTCCTGGCAGTCACACAGCCGTCACTGAACCGCTGCCAATGATGGCTTTGAGAGGTGTTGGAGGAGGGGTGGAGACAGAGAGAGGCTGTGCGTGTGTGTGTGTGTGTGTGTGTGTGTGTGTGAGAGAGTACACAAACATATATACCTATATCCAATTCACCATCTATTTGTGCAGTGTGTGAGCTGATTCTCATGTGTATGTGTGTGCAAAAGCGCACACACACATCCGCAAGTCACTAGGTAGTGTATCTGTGCATATTGTGCGTGGACACTGTGTGTGTGTGTGTGTGTACAGCATGCGCGTGTATGTCTGCATATGTGAGTATGTGTGCTGTATGTTTGTGGGTGTGCCTGCACTGTGTGTGTGTGTGTGTGTGTGTGTGTGTATGTAAATGTGACACTTCTATGATAGAAAACGAGCTGATTGAGGGTGTGAAGGTGAAGTGAATCTCCCTGCAGAGGCGTGGAAGTGTTACTGGGTTCCGGTAAAGGTACAGAGAAAGCCCAGGATACAGCAGCATAGTCTAGAACAAACCTTTTCACGTCAAGGACCCCCACATTGATCTGAATATATTCGGTGCCAGTGACTCTTGAAAATCGAAACAGTGAATCGCTGTGAGCTTGTACATATTTTTCAATAGCCAAAGAATAAAATATGGATAAATTGGTTAAAACTATATTAACTCATTTTGCTAGGGATCCCTTGGAACTTTCTCCAGGGCCCCTGGGGGCCCCCAGTCCTGAATAACCTTTCTTCGGCCTCGCTAAATGAAATAATTCTACATGTGCTGTTCCTGTTGTGTCGTGTTGTGTGTATTTGCTATCTTTTGCCATCATGGCAATCATACTGTAGCTTGTGAATGTTGTTTATAGTTTAACTAAAGATGACCACCACTACTTTAAGATATCCACCATCTTAATGCCGTCCCCGATTAAACGTCCATACTGTACAGTAGCATACATGTGGCAAGCACATTATGAACTTTATCTTTGTATAGCGCTTTTCAAAACAGCCAGAAACACACAATAACAAAATGATAATGGCACACAACATTATATGTACTGTACAGTTGGCTATTAAGTAGTTAAAAAACACACTATCAAAATGTTCTTAAATTCATTCATTCATTCATACTGTATGTTTTGTAATAATAATAATTAAAATCTGCAAAGTAACTACTATACTACCAGTAAGACGCCTAAGGGCGAGGTCGCGTGCACGCATCCGCCTGGGTGACAGCAGACTGCTGTGCGAGCTTAATGTTCGGGCCTGTTGAGAACTCTAGTTTTAGCTGGCTGCCGGTTGCGGCTGCACTAATAACTTAGGGCCTTCTAGGAGTTTGAATGGACAGGTATCAGTCAAAAGGGAGACATCGAAGAGGAAGGACCAATGGGGAAGGATCAACGAGCAAACGCATATGTTGGCACTGGGAACTGGGGTTTGTGGGGCGGCGGTGGCTCAGGGGTAGAGTGCCTGGATGGGAACCGCAAGGTTGCCAGTTCGAACCCGGGCTCCCCCAGAGTTACTGTCAAAGTGTCCTTGAGCAAGACACTGAACCCCTAATTGCTCCCGATGTGCTAGTTGGTGCCTTGCATGGTTTCCGCTGCCATCGGTGTGTGAATGGGTGAATGTAATGCACAATCTATGTAAAGCGCCTTGGATAAAGGCGCTATATAAATGCACCATTTACCATTTACCATTTATGCCAGAGTTAATGAAGTGGTTGCACCACTTAAAAATACCTCAAACCTGTACGAAAGGTACTTAGTTACTTTAGACCACAGGCTGCAGGCACACTTTACTTTACCCTATTTGTTGATTTAGACGGGACAATGCATATCAATGGACATTACATAAATGCAATGCAAATACACCGGAAAAAAGCTCATTCTCATCCTCAGTCCCGGCATAAAAACTAAAAACAGAAGCTAACAGTACCTTACATTAGGAAACAAAGCATTAAACGCAGCTATGAGTCAATCATCAGCATAAGACTGATACAGTAAATAGTAATACACAAACCAAAATGGTGTAAATAGATTGTAGTTAACTTGCAGCATGGGACATAGACACACAAAGCTATGCATGTGCACATTGTGCAGTGGTCAGTGTTCAGTCATCTGTGGGCTTTGCCATTATTTCTCTAATGAACTGCATTCAATATGGCCGTACATACAGTATCAGTGCTTGTAAGGCCTCGCCGTTTAGCATGTGCTTGTTGTTAAACAAACGGCAAGCTCTAATTCTGGCACCGCAACGCGCCTCATGCATGAAGTGTCGTTCATGGCGTGCCCTGAAAATGGATACGGCCATTTATTTATACCAAATGTCCTACAGACTGTAGCTAATCGTTCCAGACATTCTGGCTGATAGTTTAAAAGTCCTCGCCTGACCTCTATGTTGGTGATATTATTGACATGCCCCCCCCCCCCCCCACCCTCCCCTGATAATACACTAGGAAAATCCTGTCCTTGTTTGTTCTTGTCCCTCCCTCACCCCCCTCCCCCCACGCCCATGTAACAATGGACCAATCATTAGTTTACAAAATAATAATTTAATCCGCCAGACCGTGCTTAGCAACTGCAGCTAAGTGCTAATAGATGCCTGATACGCTGCACTTTTTCTCAACATAGGGTTCAGGGACAACCAGGGGGTCCAAATGGACACTTACAGGTCTGTAACTCTGAAAGTGAGCTTACGGTTCCATTTGCACTACTCTGAGTTAAATAAATACAGAACATTTTGCAGACGGAGTGACGGAGACGGAAGACCGAGATCAAGGTTGTACTTTGTTACATCTTGTGTACAGTTACATAAGAGTAAAACTTATTTTAGTTTGGCTTCCTTCCAGCAGCATAGAAAACATCAAACATCAATCACAGCAAACAAATGGATAGAATAAGGAGTGCAAGAAAGAGTGCATGTTTTCCCTGTAGTAGAAAAGTTAGGTAAAGCTTATGTTCCATACAGCAAAAGAAGGTTTTGAAAGGTGCAATTCGAGGCTAGTGTTTTCCTTTGTCCTGTTGAAGAGGAGACTATCCAGACCGGACAGCGCCCACATGGGGCATCCATCCACCTCCTCGTGCCATGACTTTGTGTTGGGAGAGTGCAGTGGGTTACTGGGTGGGTACAGAGGAACTCCTCCGGTGGGTGCTGTGTACTGTCCCAGGCTATTAGTGTGGCATTATAGTGGAAGGATCCCCCAGCATGCTCTGTGGCCTTGGTCTTGCACTAATGGGACTGATCAAGGGTAGCTATTGGGACGTAAGTCGGGACTTGATCACCCCGGCTGGGTCACCTGAGTGAGGGGTATGATGTTCGAGAGACCCGAAACCCTGATGACCTTGGGATACATAACTGAGGATACGTCCCAGGTGCATCCATGCGATGTATTTTTAGTTATGGTTATTCTATTTATAGTGACTCATAAGAATAGACTATGTGACAACCGGGTATAGTCTGGTGACCACCGGAGAGACAGGTGACAGCCGGAATGTAGACGGCACCCAGGTGAGCAGTATGGGCCCCAGCCTGTGTCCTCCGTGAGGAGGAAGCCCAAAAAACCCTCGGTGAGGCCTTTAGGAGGGCCATTATAATCTACTACTCCTGAATGAAGTGCCTGGTGCTGGGAGTCTGATGCAACGCACAGGTCCTGGTCCTGATGAGAGCAGGAGTGGACCTGGTGAGACGTAAAATTCCATACTTTTCAGGACTCAAAATTTCTGGAATTCTCTGTAGATTGCAAATACGGGTACCTATGCTTATTTAAATAAATGCTTTTTAAAATCCAACCGCTATAATTTATCTTCCGTTCTGTCTGTATACTGTAGGTTAGTCTAATCTAATATCTTGCTAAATAATTTCAAAAAGATTGTAGCTATACTGTACTGTAGCTCATAGAAATCAATTAACCACATGACCACCACCTTAGCCATACGAGTGGCTATTAAATCTTTTTGTGTTTTTTGCCTACATTGTCATGCTCAAATATAGGGACGGCATGTTGACATTGGTTTCAACATGCCAATTTGTTTTTGTCATGTAGCCTTAAACTGTACAGTATATTCAACCCCTACAGTAACATGAGTGGTATTCATGTACAATAACTAGAAAAGAGGACTAAAGTAAAGTCCACTAACTTAATGTTTCTTGAATGGGCTGTTTATAAAGTAAAACATGCAGCACTGTTTAGCAAATAATTATAAATAAGTGAACTAACTGAGACGGTCCTACATATACTCATCATTTCCCCTTAAATGGATTGGAAAAACAATAATTGTTCTCCATGAATCTCATTTCTAAATAGGAACCGGAAATGAGGCAATACAAAATTACTAAATGTGGATATGACGACGAATGCTGACAAACAATTACGGTTTCCTTGTGTGTGTGTGTGTGTGTGTGTGTGTGTGTGTGTGTTCTCTATAAGATGTATTATAATCATTGAATATTTGGTATTAGATTACTGGTATAGACTACAGTTTCCGAAACACAAACCTGTGGCTATTTTTCGCTATCCCTTGTTTAGACTTTTATGTTTTTAACCTAGCAATCAATGTTTTACATGCCTTGATTTTTTTCTTTTTCGTTTTTTTTTAATTAAAGTTGTTCGTAGTGTTTTATGTAAAACACTTTGGGTACTTAGAAAAGCACTATATAAATCTGAGCTATAATTATTATTATTGACATAAAACAAATATATACAGGGCTTAGTGGTTAAGGCTTGCTGTCCCATATGTTCATATGGGACATATCCACTAGGTGGAGATTAAGCCTCTGATATTCAGGATCCATCCAGTCATCTTGAAAAGTCTGAATCTTCTTTGAAATAATGGGAACAGTTTGACTGGATTGTATATGATGATTCTAGAGAACAAAATGTAGGATTTAAAAAAGGAGAGACGATGGGATGAGATGCAAACTAAAGCCCAGGCCCAAAGAAAAGTAGAGAATGACAAAGAGATGATAAATTCAACTGACTGAAGTGATGAGACTAGAATGATATGCAGTAGGCCAGATATTCTTGTCTCTAATCTCTATTACCAACATATCTACAGTACAAGCTCACAACCCGTCACGATGAGGCACGTTACTAAATGTAAAATACATTTTAACCTGAGATCAGATTCTAAAAATGTCTGTTTGAAATTGACAGTTTTCTGAAAAAGCTATGTTTCTATGTCAGTCGTTCTTCGATTTTTCTAAAATAGCAGATCTACAAGCTCATAGAGCTTGTAGATCTGCTATTGTTCAATAGCTAAAGCATAACATAATGCTAACACCAAAAACGGTTCCCGCAGGGTTAAACGAGTAAAACAAATGCCAGGTTGAAAGTGATTGAAATACATATTTTCAGAGTAAAATAATTGCCCTCTGTATTGAGAAATGGGTATACTGATACAGTCCATTAAAAAAAAGTTTATTTTGCAATGCGTGGTTGTTGTGTCTGACAGCACAGCAGTGTGTCTGGGCACAGCGTTTGAGGACCACATCCTGCGTCACGAGGCCAGATGAGAGGTGTCATTCATAGAAGGGGAGGAGCGAAGAAGACATGAAGGGAGAGAGTCACATGGAAAGCAGATATAGTAGAGAGAGAGAGAGAGGTGAGTAAACTGTAATAAATGTATGTACGATTATTTTATGTTTGACTTTAGAGCAGGACTAATTAGAGCAGGGATCAAAAGCCAAGAACCCTCTTATCTGAGGGAGAGATGAAGCCCCTTTCATTACACAGTGTATAACAGTGTTGCAGATTAAACCTTTTCATAGATTTCAGAGCCTCAAAGACTTGTTTGACAAGCACTGACAACAGTGTTGCTTAACATTATCTTTTCTATTAATAATGTTGGATTGATGTTGTTAATGTGTATTTCCAGACATTTAACCAGAGAAGCCCTAAATACTTATAAAGTATTAAAGACCTGGCACTTTACTTGGTCAGCTCCTTTTCCTCCGTACAACCAATTATTTATTGGGCATTTTTGGCCACAGACCACAATTTCATGAGATTTAGCCTCACAGACCCAAAACTAGAGAATATTTTTGGATGAGATTTTGTCTTAAAATAATGATGTAACTCTTGCTAGCGTAAAATGAAACCAAATGGACCCGTAAGTGTTCGTTTCATTTTACGCTCTCAAGAGTTTAAATATCTAATAAGGGTCCAACTTGGTTACCAACTCTCCATTGTTTAGCTGGGGACAACCTGGAACCCCCTCAAGGACCACCGGGGGCCCCCGGAACCACCAGTGTGTACACCAAATATCCACGCTGAAAATAGCCGAGCTACAAGCCCATCTGCGTCGCATCCCCAGGATAGGCGGATGCTATGGGTTCAAGTCAAGAGGTTAAGAAAAAAAGTACCTATCACACACATACTGTAGTAACTCTGAGGACCCCCTGTTGAAAAGACCCCTGGTTTACAGTGAGAGAGACAGTAAACCAAGGTCAGAGAAACATGTGAGACAAGAAAGGCGATGGATTTGAGTCCTCACTCTCACTAACATTGTTCCAATCCGGCCGGCTGTCCTGAACTGACTTATATTATTAAAGTTTGTCCAGCTATATATGAGCGTGTGTGTGTGTGTGTGTGTGTGTGTGTGTGTGTGTGTGTGCGCGCAAGAGAGAGACACAGAGACAGAGAGAGATAATGAGAGTGAGAGAGAGAATATAAAACTAATGTTTCCACTTAAATTCCACTAAGTCTATACCAGTCGGAGGAGGTGAGAAACATTAGTTTGTGTTTCCATCAACGTGTTTTTTGTCCATATTTTTCACATCAAAAGATTCAATACTTGTTTAATGGAAACCGGCAAAAATCTGAAGTCCTCAATTTACATCGTGACGGCCCTGCCCCCTCTGCCTCGGCACAGTAGACGCTGACGTCCTTGCATGCTCGCTTGAGGTGTTTTATATAATATACTGTAAGAGAACACGGTTGCTGAATAAAGTCAGAGGTAGCGACATTCAGTGCACATGACTATTGATTTGGCACTAAGAATAGGACAATTATAATTAGAAGCCATGTCAGGGTAATGACACATTCCCACACAATTACACACACATTCTACTCATTCCAAGGAACTAACTCGGACGTAAAATAAATCATGAATGTCACTGTGTTTGGTGAAATGTTCTGATGTAGCCTATTTATACTTTACAAGGACATCTTATAATACTGATGAATGAATGTGGTGCTGTGGCATGTTGCTCCTTTCGTTCATTCTAACCACGCACGCAGTGATCTCATATCCTACCAGTTAAGTTTAGCTGCCAGGAATAGTTTAATCCAGGTTACTGGCGCTGCTATATACGACATTCCCGCCTTTTGTTTTATGTGTTTAATCCGCCGTATTGTAATAAATAAAAAAGAAACTCTGTCTTTGCCACGGAGATAGAGACTAGATGGTTTGTTTTGATGACGAAACCGGAAATCGTCACATGCTGTGGGCTGCTAGGGCTTCTGGGAAATTGAGGCCGATGCAAATGAATGGGGTACAACGCCTCATGGAGACGGGTCTTGTGTGCGTCTTTCCGGGTGCACCAAGATGGTGGATGGTGCGATCGGTTCATAACAAACCGAGGGACCTTTTTTCGCAGGATTTTCACGGATCAAAAGCCCAAATAATTCAGCGTATGCTCTAAAGGTAATACAACAATCTCGGCAGCGTAGGGTATTTGATTAAAATGCGGGTTACGCGTTTAAAACAGTCAAACTGTTTTAATACGTCCGACTTTGAAACAGCAAACCACTGCCATTTCCTACAAGTCAAAGTGTAGGTATCTGCTGTAGGTGTGGACATAAGTTAAAGTGGCCACAGCACAGGCAGCCTTGAAAGCACTCGGGTAAAGACGTATCATTACATACATACGCCATGTTCAGGTCTGGACTGGGACAAAAATTCGGTCCCGGGCATTTTCACGTGAATTTGGCCCAGAACGGCCCACCACAACCAGCGCACAGATAGGAGAAACTCTACAGCCCACTCCGTCGCGGCAAACACAAACAAACAAGCCCTAATACCACCACTTTTACAGAACAACATAGGCCTAAATGATACAAACCAACAGACAACTACACAACCCTTTGTAGAGGGTTTATTTGTCACTCACTGATACAGGTACAGTGGAATTATCATGATGGCACTGGCAGAATGGCAGCACGCTCGGACCTTTCCTATTGGCCTGCCTGCCAGTCAAAAACAAAGAAAGGGTTTTTTTTTAAATCATGGCAGCCCCCTACGGTCGCGGCCCACCGGGAAAATGCCCGGAATGCCCGGTGGCCAGTCCAGCCCTGGGCATGTTTCCACGTAACTGGCATGCTGTACAGCTGAATACCAGCACAATTCAAACTGTATACTCAACTGTATGTATTTCACATAAGAAAATAAATACTTTGCACCTGCTCAATCAGTGGACTTCAGTGTGGGTCTTTTTGGACAAAAAAAACATCTATAATAAGTGATAATGTCTAATAATATACTTCTCACCTGATTGGATAATTAGTGCCACCTACTGCTTATATCTTCATAAACAAGCTGAAAATATTTCATTCAGGACAACTCAAGAATGGATGGAATACTGTATATATTTATTGAATATATAAAAAGACCAATATATTTATTATGGTTTGGCAATGAATTGGATCTGCTTTTTAGGTACCCAGATCAAGCGCATCAGTCCCAACCATAAGGACTCCGAATCCCCCGTACCTAAACAGCAGATCCAAAACGACAGGTGGTAGCTGGGGTGGAGGAGGGTGAGCAGCAGCAAGCAAGCAGCAGGAAGAGGAGTGCAAACCCTTACAGTTTAAATAGCCGGTATGAAGATGGAGAGTGTGATTGGCTGAGTGAACCATGTGAGTGAGAACGTGATGCTGAGGCGGCCCAATTAACGCCGGCAGCAACCTCACTGAGGTTTCCTGACTGAACTTGCTCTGCGCATGTCTGTGACAGGTGGCAATGCTCATTTGAGTAAATATTTGACGGAAACATGCCTGATTATATATAGCAGATCTACAAACAAACTGCAGTGCATCATGATACGACATGTTGTGAGCTTGTAGATCAGCTTACTCAACTTTATTTGTTGTCCTCTATTGACTTTTACTTTTCCTGTGTCTACATTCATGCCCCCAGGCCTTAAAGCCACCAACCACTTTTTTCTTTTCCTTTATTTCCTTAATTCCTCTCTTTTTAAAATCAATGCAGTTCAGTCCTAATGTCTGATTTTACATTCAGAATTATCCAAAATTAATTAATTTAATTTAAAAACAAGATTAAAGGACCCTCATTAGCATATATAAAAACTGACAATCTGTAACAATTCTCTTCAGTCATCTCCAGGATGATCTGAAAACATTAAAGAAATGTTTGATTTACAACTGCTAAAGATGTCCCCGTCCTATCCTATCTGATCTTATTTTAGACTTTTCACACCCCAGCCATACCCAGTCCTGTTATCTCTGCTCTATGTGGCGCTAGCCGTCTCTGTGCCACACGGTACACATGTATCCTATGCTAGGCTATCCCCTCCAAGCCTATAGAGAGAGAGAGAGAGAGAGACCCTGGCATGTCGGATCGCTAAACAGATCCCCCAGCATGCCCTGCTCTCTCTCTCTCTCCCCATGGAGAGGCTGGGATTGGGAGGAATGTTAACATTGCACGTGCCGCGTACACAATGTCCTCAGCGAACGACACGGATTTATCTGTCTCTCCTGGGATCGCGGCTATGCCTCTCTCTCTCTCTCCTTTATTTTCCACTCCCTCTCTTTTTTCTCTCTCGCCCGTTCTTTCTCTTTCATGACATTGTTTCTTGTTCTCTCTCTCTCTCTTCTTTTTCTACCACCCCCCCCCCTCTCTCTCTCTCTCTCTCTCTCTCTCTCTCATGCTCTCTTTTGACATTTTTTCCCCTCCTTCTTCCCCTCCCCTCCTCTCCGTCCCTCTCCTTGTTTCTCTTTCTCCGGTTGCACATGTGGGACAGACAGAATATCAGGATTACAGTACAGGCTTGACACGGTGTCGTGTTAATCGCGAGCGCTGTTGTTTGTTTCCGCCCAGAAACTGTCGCCCTAATAATGAGGCCTGAGCTCGCACGCCGCACCGAGCCACACAATGGAGGCAGAGACCCGGCAATCTTGTCAACATATACAAACGGAAGGCCTACACGCACGCACACACACACACAACCTCTCTTGTGCTGTCATAGGAGCAACACTCGCTTACCCTTCACTTTTCACCAGGCAAGTGTCAGCCGAGGCCTGCAATTAATCTGTCTAATTGGTCTCGAATAACCCCCCCCCCCACACACACACACACACACAACCCCACCTGCCCCTGCTCCCAATTCCGCCCTCACGCCCCCTCTTCGCCTTACCCTCTTGGCACTGCAGTCCTCCTGTCTTAACATTACCACACACACACACACACACACACACACACACACACACACAACCCCTTCTCACAGTACTTTGATGAGCTGCCAATGTGTGACATAGAGTCAGATAGTCACACGCACGCACTCTCACACACACGCGTACATTACACATGCACACACATACATATGTGCAGTAGTGCACGTCCTGAACAAAAGCCTGAACAAGACAATGACTTTAACACGTGAACGTGTATCGGAGAGAATGCGTATATGTCTAATGTGAGCATACATACATGCGTGTGTGTGTGTGTGTGTGTGTGTGTGTGTGTGTGTGTGCGTGCACCGGGCTCGTGTTTTAATAGCCGTGCTCCTGGCAGCCATAGGGAAAGTATGTGCAGTGCGGCAGCTGCAAAAGGGCCTCCCAAACGTGGCCTGACGAGAAGTGACAGCTCTGTATATCTCTCACCGTCACTGACAGCTGACAGATGGATAGCACTCATACACTGCAGGAAAAAAGAGGGAGGGAGGGCAGAGAGCTGGGGAGAGAGAGAGAGAGAGAGAGAGAGAGAGAGAGAGAGCGCAAGAAAGCCCCCAGGATGATTCGCCAGCGTTGCTCCCTGTGTTCAGAGGGCCAGTGTTTGATGGAGTGCTACGGAGTATAATAAACCCTCTCCACTACCCAGAGCAGTGCCAGGCTTTCTTTCCATCCTTATCTCTCGCTTTCCTTCCCTTTTCTCTCTCTCCTCCTACCTTCTCTCCTCCCTTCATTCTCTGCCTTCTTTCCATCCTTTTATCGCCGCCCCTTCTCTCTCTCTCTCTGTCTGTCTCTCTCTATCCTTTATTCTGCGCCGCCTATTCCCCTGGTCCATCTCCACCACCTTGTGGTCTATCTTTATGTTTCTCTCTCTCTGTGTCTCTCTGCTCTGTTATCTGCCTCTATCCGCCATCCCGGTGTGTTTGTCTGTGTCTGTCGTAGGTGTGAGAGACGGGGGTAAGAGGTCCCTGTCAAACAAACCAACAGTGCTCACTCACACGCTATTCCCCCGTGTATCCCGGCTGTGTATCTGAGACGCGCTCCTCTCCCTCTCTCCCCCTCTACCTCTCTCTCTCTCTCCCTCGCTGCCTGATCTCTCTCACAAGCATGCGGCGGCGAGGTATCGCCTTGTGTGCAGAATTAATAGTTACGTTCAATCTGAGCCAGCAGCGCATGAGCGCAGATCACCTCCGTCTGCATTCCAAACGATGTCCAAGTACACAACAAGTCCAACACCTAAACCGACTGACCTGACATCAGTCACTGGGACTGAAACGCAGGGCCTAATATTATAACCAAGATGTCACCACGTCACAATGGCTCCCAGATGCCATGTAAACAGATAGGAACACGCATAAATTAAGAGTGTACTTAATATAGAGTGTAATGCAATACTTTCATTTCAGGCTGCAGTTTGTTGGGGGCCCCGGGGCGGGCATGGTGCCACGTTGTATAGCCTCCTCCCAGACAGTCCCTGTCTGTCCTCGCCGCTTCCAGGAAGCCGTCATGATTGGGTTCGCCACCAGCGTTTCATATACAAGCAGCTATTGACTGGAGATAGATAGCAGTTGTGCCCATAGCCCGTCTGTCTGTCTGCCTGTCTGTCTGCCTGCGTTCTACCCAACTACCGGTTATCTACATACTGCCCTATTTATTTATCCATCCATCCATCCATCCATCCATCCATCCATCTGTCTTTCTTCACGCATAAAAGAGCCCCATATTGGAATAGAGTGCGGGGGCAATAGTTTAACTATTTTTGTGGTGTGCTTATTGCTTTCATGGGCCCACAAGGTCCACGGTTGTTCGCCGGCCAATATAAATTGATTTAATTTAATATAGTTTAAGGCCAATTGATATTTTTTTGATACAGCAATAGACTCCAAAATGTAATAGCAAACTTTCTCCAGTATAGTTTTAGTTTGACTGAGCAACTGTCAACACATACAGACGACTACAACAGTGATGGATGACGTGTCACAAATACATCAGATCAGAAACAAAGAGAGGTAAGAGTTCATGGTGAATTATATTCTGTTGTGAGCTGGATGCAGTTATTTATGCTCCATTGCACAGCAATGTTGCTCAGCTAAAATAACACACACACTTAAAGCGTCACTCCGGGCGATCTTACATCACCATACATCACATTCCGTGCTCAGCCAATCAAATTATTTCCGTGGGACACACAGACACACAAAGCTGGACATAGGAGGGGCTAGTGGACCTCAAAAAGACATTGTGCAGGAAACCGGATTCAAATCCCGAGTTTGAGAGTATAAGTATAAGTATAAGTTGTCAGAGAGAGAGAGGAGCGCCCAGGATTACAGCACTGTGTGGAAAACATGCTCTTATCATCATTCTACTCAATCACAATTTGCGTCCTCACTTTTGTCATCAGTATTTGTGTTCCCTCAAAGCTGCAGGCATTTGAGGGGCAGCCGCAGCACCCCTCCAAAACAAATCAGTGTTTTTGGGGTACAGGCTTTAGTTCCGACATACTATTGGTCTCATAAGACCGACAACCTATACCTCAAACCCAACCTAACCCTAACCGCATGTCCGACCCACGTGTCGGATCTTCGGTGTGTCGGATCTGCGTGCGCACCCCATTATTTGGGGGCCCACTTGCAATATCCTCAGGCCCCACCAGGGGGTCCTGGGCCACATGCAGGGAACAGAGAACCATGCAGGGGAAAAAGGAGGGGGCCAAGAACAGAACCCTGGGGGATTCCTGGGGGACCCTCCCGGTCAACACAGTATAATACAGGGTTTAAGTGGTTAAGGACTATAGCCAAAAATATCACACCTTTTCTGCTCTTTTCTATCCTTGACAGCTCTCTCACACACACACACACACACACACACGCCCTTCAGACAGAAATTGGTGGCTCTTTTCTATCAATCTGCAGTAAGACTGTTGTGTTGTCATTGAACTGCCAGTCCATGTCTATTGGGGGCGGTGGGGCAGCCCCCCCTCCCCTCCCCCCTCCCCTCCCTGCTCTGTTTTATTTTGGCAGTGTGAAGGAGAGGATTAACTGGCTGTGCGTGGAGGGAGGGAGGTGAAGGTATTGGACGTGTGTGTGTGTGTGTGTGTGTCTCTACTGCATGGGGAAACATGAAATGGGTGCTTTTGTGTATGTGGTGCCCAGAGAATCTGATTGGCAGTGTTCGATCCTTGCTTGCTGTCTCTCTCCCCCAACACACACACACACACACACACACACACACACACACACACACACACACACACACACACACACACACACACACACACACACACACACACACACACACAGTTCAGTTCCGCTCTATTTTCCGTCTCCTCTGTGAGGGTTAATCTGTGGATGTGTTCCAGTGCCCTCTCTCTCTTTCTCTCTCCCCTTCTCTGTCTCTCTCCCTCTCCCCCTCTATTCCCCACCTCCCTTAACCCCCCCTCCCCCCCCCCCCCCCCCCCCCCCCCCCTCCTCTCATCTCTCTCTCCCTCCCTCTACCATCCCGGGTCTCCTGGGTCCTGTAGCCGTAGCCTGTTTCTCTGCAGCACTAACATGGAGGCTGAGAGTCTGGCATGGGATTGTAAGATGTTTATTAAATAGCCCCCATGTCCCCACGCCTGGCATTTGCTAGTCAAGACTCTGCTTGTCTGCTGGAGCCCACAGCGGGGCAGAACGATGCAGGGCGACTGTGGTTTAGCTAACAGTGTAGAGAGAGCAACCCGTCCATCTAAGGCACACGTTGTTTGTATATTCAACACAGCTACCTTAGCGCTAGCGATTAAAGGAATACCTTTATTCCCCAAACGATTTTTTTAATATAAATTACCCAGTGTTGCCTTGAATTCCTTGAAGACCTGGGCGTGCGAGCGTGCATGGGCATTTGAACTCACACGTAAGCAGAGGCGAACGCGGCCAGGCAGCCAGGCACGCTACACTGATGTATAGTGTGTGCCGTTTTTAATAGTACGGTTTGAGTGAGAAAACAGTGGAGGTACTGAGCTTAACGAGCAGATACATGACGCCTGGATTATACTGTGTCTGTATGAGTTGTGTGACAGTTTGTCACACGTGGTTTCAGTATACTGCCAAACTTCAATTCACACATCAACCTTCAATTCATCAAGCATTTCCTCTGTTGGTTCTTATTTTTTTCTATTCTTCGTCAACCGTGGAGACATGCAAGAGAAAAAAAAGACTCTCGTAATTCAAGGCAACACAACAGGGTGAGTAGAACATTCTTCCTTTGGTGGTGGTGGTGACGTATTCCTTTAACCCATTCTGACCGGGCACCCATTTTGGTGTTAGCATCATGTTATGCTTTAGCTATTGAAAAATAGCAGATCTACAAGCTCATAGCGCGCCACCGAGTGGCGCGCTACGAGCTTGTAGGTCTGCTATTTTAGAAAAATCGAAGAGCGACTGACATTTTTAGAATCTGATTTCAGGTCAGAATGGGTTCATCAGACCAGTGTGTGTCCAGTGGAAACCTCGTATGAATCTGATCTCAGGTCAGAATGGGTTAATTTATGCACACACACACCTACTCACGAGCATGCATGGACAACCATGTGTTCACACTGTAGCTATAACGGAAACCACATGCACATTATTGTATTTTACAAAGATACAAATGTACACACGGACAAAAGCGAGCAGTTTTACGACTCGAGCCCTATACAGCACATCGACTATTTGAAAAATAGACGATTTACAAGCTCACACAATGTGATGTGACGTTGTGTGAGCTTGTATACTGTAGACTGGCTATATAGAAAAAAACTACCAATATTTAATAGTGAGATATAAAAGTGACATTACAGAAGAAACAAGCCCAAAGTGGCTTGTAATGAGCCGACTTGGCAACACTGGAGGAGCACACATGCCGGGCCTATAAGGGCTCTCTCAGTCCTCACGTACGGCCACCCACATGGGCCGTACGGCCCCCCACATGGGCCGTACGGCCCACAGGGGTTTGTGAACCACTAGGTCGACTCCTAATATACCATATAGTGTCATAATCAATCATCGCCGTACAAATTCTGAAGAAAACCACAGAGATTGACATTCAGTAAGTGGGTGTTATGATCAAGATAAGAAGAACATTAAAATGGTGTAAAACAGACAATCTAAAAATGTGCCATGGACTTGACCACCAAGTCTTGTTGGTGACCTCCTGCTCAGCATCAATCAACATGATCACCAGTCAGTCAGTCAGGCCAGTGTCAGCGGGGGGGGGGGCGGGATGGTTTGGGGAGGGATGACCTCACACCACAGCGACACATGCTGACATCACCTTCACATGTCACCCACCCAGCGCCGACACATGACAAACACACACACACACACACACATAAAGAATATGCATGCGTACACGCACTCATCCTTGCGCCCGTGCAGACACGCATGCTCGCAGGCCATGCACACACACACCCACACTACTCACACACGTAAGCAAACATCATCTGTACATACACGCATACTGTATAGTATACACACCATGCTCACAGCGCACACGCACACACATCCACACACGCTGTTTGTCTGCCACTACTAGATCCTGTGAGTCCTTCAAAACACCCTGCCAAGGACACAGGCCGAGTGCACACCTACAGTAGTCACTCACACACACACACACACACACACACACACACACACACACACACACACACACACACACACACACACACACACACACACACACACACACACACACACACACACAGCTATACGATAAGAGTCATGCCGCACTGAGACAGGAAAATATGACTGAATTCACTCTGTTTCATGAAATTTCAGCATCATAAGACAAGAGAGCCACAGCAGCTATTAGCCCGCGTCGACCTTCATTAACGGATCACCATCAATTCCTCCCAACGAGCTGTTTACCTAATTAAAACCGGGGGCCCATGCCTGCGTTTGACTAAATAAATACATCCATTAAAGTATTACTTTGCTGTATAAAGATGGAGGGGGGACGGGGGGGGACGAGAGACGAGACGCAGGGTGCGGACAAGCGCCTCATTTCTCAACGAGGCATCGGGTGGTGGTGGTGGTTGTGTTTTTTTATTCTCTCTTCTCGCTGGGAGAGTTAAATCACACTGGGTGAGGCGAGTGTCTGACAGACCTGGTCCTTGTGCCGCTGTCACGCACATTTGATATTTTGATAGCTTCCCGTCTCTCCATTAGCCCCCGGGGCCCTGAAACCGTTTTAGATGTTTATCGGCGAGCGCTGGGGGTTAATTTCGTGTCTCGTCAGGAGAGCGCCCGGCAGAGAGAGAGAGAGAGAGAGAGAGAGAGAGAGAGAGAGAGCGCCAGCGGGGCCCGCCGGCTCCGGTCCTCGTCGCCTCCGTGACGCTGATCAGGCCCCGGCTTATCAGAGAGAGAGTCGTGTTACACTGACTGACACATGACAATGACCCCAGTGACTCTCTGAGGGCCGATAGCATCGCAGTTCTCCCTTTCTCTATAGCCCTCTGTATACCTCTGTCTCTCTCTCTCTCTCTCTCTCTCTCTCTCCCCCCCCCCCCCCCCCCCTTCAACAATCTCCCCTCCCTGCTTCTTTCCCTCTGACTGCAGGCGATGGAGAAATTGGGACTTTGTCTCTGGGGAGGAGAAGAGAAGAGAGATGGCGGGACAGTGTGTTGCAGCAGTTGTCTTTGTGGGAGTATATTATACCCGTGCACCCGGGCGGAGATAACGCAGTGTTGTTGTGAACGTGTGCACTGCGGCGCAAGCATTCACACACATATTGTGTGTACACATGCACGCACACACACACACACACACACACACACACAAGCAGAGACACGCATTGGATACATATACAGTACACTGGCTTAGCACTAACTGAATGTAGGGACAGGTGCGTGCGCATGCGTGTGTGTGTGTGTGTGTGTGTGTGTGTGTGCGTGTGTGTGTGTGTGCGTGCGTGCGAGTGATAATATGCATGCCTATCTGTGGCTGTGAGCTTTTATCAGCAGTGAGGAGGTATTGGTTTCTCAGCTTGCTGTAGAACAGCATGGAGCCAGGGGGCAGGTCTGCTCAATAAGCTGCTAGCATACCGAGAACGCATGCACACACACACACAGTCACACACACACACACACACACACACACACACACACACACCTGCAAACAACAAAAACACACACCCATTGACATATACAAATGCAGAAGAACATCGCGGGCAGAAACCTGGTATGTCCACATTTTAACTTTCCATGTTGTTTTGGTAAATGAATGACCTACTTCATCATAGTACTAGTAGAATAGACGAATCCACGGAGGGGTGCCCGATAACAAGCTTATTGAGTCCCCGGTATCAATAAGCTTTGGGCTTGTTATTGAGCATTGCGACCCATGTCGTCATGTTTAATCAAGACAATAGGCGATCAAGCAATACATGTAGTCACCCATGCTGGCCCATATACTGTACATGTGGGTCTAAAAGTGCATGGATACCTGCCGACCAAAAATAAGTTAAATAAAGTGACTGTTAAAGTGACGGTACTCTTGACGGTATACTGTTCACAATTTATTGTCATCTCCCGTCTTTCCACAAAATAATAGAAAACAATAATTGATAGATAGGCTCGAAAAGAACCCGTCGCGAAAAGCCTGAACGATAAGGAGCTCGCTATCAATACAAATGAACCAGCTCCATCCCTATAGGCGGGCGCGGCCATAGCTTAACCCATTCTGACCTGAGATCAGATTCATACGAGGTTTCCACTGGACACACACTAGTCTGATTAACCCATTCTGACCCGAGATCAGATTCTAAAAAATGTCAGTCGTTCTTCGATTTTTTCAAAAATAGCAGACCTACAAGCTCGTAGCGCGCCACTCGGTGGCGCGCTATGAGCTTGTAGATCTGCTATTTTTCAATAGCTAAAGCATAACATAGTGCTAACACCAATGGGTTCCCGTTCAGAATGGGTTAAGCGCAGCTTTACACCTCAGCAATGATTAGCTACACCTGGCCTACAGGGCAGTGAGGGTCATAATGCACAAGAGAAGCAAAGAATGCAGATCTACAAGCTCACATTGCGAGTTGTGAGCTATAGTATAGCTATAGGTCTGATATGTGTAGATTTTTTTTTGTGTTAGTGAAAGTGGGCTTTATGAATATGAGCTTGTGGCTAAAACACTAACTACATTGGATCCATTGGAACACTGCCTGGACCACAGGCCATTTCCTGAAAAGTAACTGTTTCGGACATACAAGGATTCCACCCGACACAGGCCAAATGTATGTAGATGCATGCATGCATACGTGTACATGCCACAACACACACAGTCAGAGTACACAAACAAATAACAAAATGTGCCAATAAACGCACACGCACACGCACACACACACACACGCATGCACGCACGCACACGCGTGCACGCACGAGGTGCAGCAGTGCTGTCTATGAAGACTTATCACTCCGTCTATTGCAGTCATTTCCATTCCAGCCAGCGCTCCCTGAGGCATGGACCAGTCCTTTCTCCTTCCTTCCTTCACATTCACACTAATCCTTGGTTGTGCTCTCAGCTGGAGGTAGATACCACTCAGGTAGCTGTTTATCTACATGCAAACAAACACACTCGCTTTCTTTTTTCCATTTTTTTCCCCCCACGTCTGGGATGTAATTGAGCGAACTGTATATATCGTCGGTCGGAAACCCTGTAAGTCCATTTCAATGTTTCTATGTTCCTGTCTTCACAGATTAAGTGGTGTGCGGCAATTTTACTTTATATTTTGGAAAGCATTTAAAAGTCAAAGTGGAATTTAAACAAGTGCCAAAATAATTTACTACATGGAATTGTCTCCATTGGAAAACACAGTTCATGGTTTTTGTTTTTCCATTTCCTGAGAAGTAACGGTTTTAGACATACAAGATTTCCGGCCCAACAGCGACGTCAGCAACACGTATATAGCGGTGACATTCGTCCGACACCACATCGCCGATGCGTCGCAATGTGAGCCGAATTCACACGAGTTGACCTAAATGACTAAAGGAGGATATTAGGCCTGACACTAACGGGGTGCAACGTAACATAACGCGTGCACGTGTTAGTGATGAGTGTGTTAAGTGTGCGTTATAGTGGGAAGAAAGGCACGTGCCTTGCACTCGCACGTGTGTGTGTGTGTGTGTGTGTGTGTGTGAGAGAGAGAGAGAGAGAGAGAGAGAGAGATTCTTTGGGCGCCAGCATGTCAATCAGCCCCCCGCAGTGCAACTGCCCTTCACACTTCTGTTTATCTGCTGCTGCTGAGCACTGCAAGGCCTGATAAGAACACATCACACTCTTCCGTCTCTCTTTTTTTTGTTCTCGCCACCGCTTCTGTCTCTCTTTCTCTGTGTCTTGATCCCTCAGAGACGCTTATTTCCATGTCCCTCTGTCCCCTACACTCTCTCTGCTGTTCTGTCCCTCTCTGTCCTACTGTCTTTCTTCCTTGATCCCTTACAATTTACAATTTAGGCATTTAGCAGACGCTCTTGATCCAGAGCGACTTACATTTAAGCAAAAACAAAAGTATGTCATACATCACATATATAAAAAGTAGTTATCATGAATCGTGTATAAACTAAGAACGTAATAGTGGAGTATCTATGTCAACTATACATACTATACTATACTATATTATATATCATACAATATACATGTGTACTATAAAGTGCTATGACTACATAAGCTATAAGTCTGTCTAAAATCCCTTAGAGACTCTTATTTCCATGTCCGTGTGTCCCCTACACTCTCTCAGCTGTTCTGTCCGTCTCTGTCCTACTGTCTGTCTTCCTCTGCTCTCTCTCTCCCCCCCACATGCACACACACACAAACACACTGATTATTGCCTGTCCCAGTTATTAGCCGTCTACCTCACCACCAGTGGAGTTTATGCAGGCTTTGTTACAATGCCATTGTCTCGTGGAAGGACCTTCCTCCATTGTTAGACTCCGGCCCAATCATTTCCATGTTCCCTGGTGTATGGATATGAATTCTGACATGTCAGACACTCACAAAACGGGGGTCTGCTTTGAAGATGTATTACCTCCAGCCTGAGTGGTCATGTTTGTGTCCTCGCAGTGAAAACGAATACAAACGCTTGTTGGCCTCCCCCCCGCCCTACCCCCTCCCTCCTCTCCCCCCTCTCCACCTGTATCCGTTGTCCCAGATTGTGCCGGCATTATAATCAAGGATCAGACTCCATTTTCCTATCAAAGTGCTTGCCACCGGCGGTGTATATGAGTGGCACAGGAACCCCAAAATGTTTTTTTTTTCTTTCCCCCCCCCTCCTCCCTTTTTTTATCAGGCTCCCATTTTCCTCCACCTGAAATTGTCTCTTTCATGTCTGCCGGGCGGCGCGGGGCGCATGCTCGTGCACTGAGGTGTTGCGTTTCCCAGGAGACGGGCCATTGTTAGCGCAGTCTCCAGACATATTGGCGGCCATTGTGCCACCCATGTACACCTGTCACTCAGGCGTGGAGAGGCCACTCAAGGGTGAACATGAGTGTATGGATGTGTAGAGCAGTGCTTCTCAAAGAGGGGGTCCCCAAAGAGCAGTGCTTCTCAAAGAGGGGGACCCCAAAGAGCAGTGCTTCTCAAAGAGGGGGTCCCCAAAGAGCAGTGATTCTCAAAGAGGGGGTCCCCAAAGAGCAGTGCTTCTCAAAGAGGGGTCCCAAAGAGCAGTGCTTCTCAAAGAGGGGGTCACCAAGACAAAATTGGCTTGTAAGGCATCACAATCAGTTTAACCACGTTCACCCTATATACTGTACATCACTGTTGCGATGTGACATTTGTGAGCTTGTAGACCTGCCATTTTAAAAGAATTGTGAATAAAGTGGACACATTTGGAAGATTAAAATCTTGCGTAGTGGGGTTTCCCTGGCACACAATATAATTATTCAGATGGGGGTGGTATAAGATACATATTAATGTAGGGGTCCTTGACAACACAAATCTTGTATGTGGGTCCCACACAATTGCATATCTGCATATTAATTTGGAAGTCCTTGACATGAAGATATTTGAGAAGGAGTGACGTAGAGTGTATTTGTGGTGGTGGTCGTGGTGTCAAGGGGGAGGGGGGTCTTTCCATGTCTATACCAGGGTTTCCAAAACATAGTCCCCGGTGGGTGTAGTATAACCAGACGAAATCAACCTTGTTGCGACACTGCTTTGTTGCCCATGAGGAAAATGGTGCATTTTATGTTTAAAAAAAGTAAATGATTTGTAGGTTAACAAGTATGAAAAGATTTAGATTGAGGTTGGGATTAGGCGTTCAAGGGTTGTGTTTAGGGTTAAGTGTGAGTGGTTAAGGTTTAGTTTTAGGGTAAAGAAAAGGTATTCTGAGGTTACAGTTAGGGCTGCGAATCTTTAGGTGTCCCACGATTCGATTCGATTCCGATTCTTGGGGTGACGATTCGATTCAAAAACGATCTTTTCGATTTTTCCGATTCTCGATTCAAAAAAGATTTTTTTCGATTCTAAACCAGTTTATTTTATTTTATTAAAAACAATTAAATAGAATTTTAGCATGATCTACTCCAGTCTTCTGGCATGAAAGCAGAGTACATTTAGTAAAAAGCTTGTATAATTGTAAAGGTTTTATCAACTGAATGATTTAAACACACAAAGGTTAAATCCAAGAGTAAGAACATGTCTCATGTATTTAGCTTGCACAAATTTGAACCAGTACAAAAGTTACAAAATCTCTTCTCACTCAATACCAGAACAATACATTAGTATTAAAACAGATGTAAAATAAATACAATTGGCAGGCTTAGCTTAGCTGGTAGTAAATGCACTATGCAGAAACCCAGGCCATAATGCATTGCATGCACAGGTACATTTGTGAAAAAAGAAAAATTTTGAAAAATCGATTTTTGGAAAATGAGAATCGATTCTGAATCGGACAGCATTAGAATCGCGATTCTAACTCGAATCGATTTTTTTTGACAGGCCTACAGTAATAGGTCAGGTTGGGCCAGCTGGTCAAATACAAATGGCATTTCCCAATGAAAAAATGTCTTTGATGTCCTCACAAAGGTAGTAAGACACACTGTGTGTTTGTGTGCGTGTGAGCGTGTGTGTGCGTGCATACGTGCATGCGTGTGAGAGAGAGTGTGTGTGTGTCTCCATATGTGTGTCCTCACTCAGTCAGCCAGCTGAGTCTGCAGTCAGTTTACGTTTGACTGCAGGGCAA
Source organism: Protomyctophum bolini (assembly GCF_963924005.1). NCBI lineage: Eukaryota > Metazoa > Chordata > Actinopteri > Myctophiformes > Myctophidae > Protomyctophum > Protomyctophum bolini. The sequence goes on from NC_137868.1 coordinate 10,439,541, forward strand.
AAGCTGGAGCAAGAAATGAATTCTGACTTGCCGAGCGCCTCACACAAATTCCTTTTCTCATATTCCGACACAAAGACAACATATCTGCATTCCATTAGCCCTGGGACTCCTTTCTCATTCTGATGATTTGGGGGTGAGATCCCCCTGAACGTCATCACGACCTCCACGGAGACACGCAGATAAAGAGGAGAGACAGCGAGGGAGGGAGGGAGGGAGGATGAGCCAAGCTGCACTGTAAGAAGTCTGAAGAAAGATGAATATGGATTATAATGTGGTTATTGTTTATGTTCACAATGTGTATAGTGGCTTGTTTCTTCGACAGTCTACTCCAGTGGATCGCACTGGAGTAGACATGGATCGCACATGGGGTCCTTTAACATTTCAAGGACCCCCATGACTCTGAGTGTGCAAATGGTTCCATTCAGAGTTACAGAACGGTGTAGGAGTCCATTTGGAAGTCAAAGTGAGAACCTCTAAGCTGAGATGTGTTGATATCAGTATGCAGTAAATGAATGGTAAAAGGTGCATTAATTTATATAACACCTCCAAAGTGCCTTACAACGCACATTACATTCACCCATTCACACTCCGAGGGCAGAGGAAACCATGCAAGACACCGACCTGCTCATCAGGAGCAGTCAGGGATTAAAAACACTTCCCAAAGCTCAAGGACACTCCAACGCGCAGCCAGGAGGAGCTAAGGGATCAAACCGGGTTCCGACACGGCCGCTATACCTCCTGAGCCGCTAGCCGCACGAACATACGGTTAGTATGCAAGGACGGTTTCAATGAATTGAATTGAAAGAGAGACAAACCGCAAACAGTGAGCACACAGCGGAGCTACAGAGGGGGCAATTTGGCCTTTTCCCTGCCTATCCTTCTCTCATCCCATCCTCCTGTGTTGAGACTGACATGCTGGATAACCTTTCCCTTCGGGTCGGAGGTGACAGTCTTCGCTTATCATCCAGTCCCAATAATTCAACCGTCTCAGAGAGAGAGAGAGAGAGAGGGGGGAGTGAAGACAAAGAAAGAAAGTGACAGAGTGACAGCCAAAGAGAGCGAGAACTGGGGGGGGGGGGGGGGGGGATTGGGGGGGTTTGGGGTGATGAGGGCAGATGTAGAAAAAGGACGATCGATTCATTTTCACCACCACTGTTTTTATTTGCGCACCTGTCATTTGTAAAAGGTCGTCCATGTGGCACACAGATATTTCAACGAGAGGAAAATATGTGCTCAAGCTGACACGTTCATGTGGGGCGAAATAGTCCTTCAGTCAGACAGGCCATTTCTATTCTCCTGGCCCACATTGTGAAATGTCTGGCTCTGCTCACAGCCACCCCCCAATCTGATCTGAGGAGGGAAGAGCGGCTTTTCAAGGACACGTGGATGAGAAAAATATGAGAATGAAAAAGGAGCAAATAAAGGAGTATACACAGTTTCAAATTGTGTTGTTCAAGTGTGTTTCTGTTCACCTCTGACTTTGAAAGACAGCCTGAAAGAGGTGAATCAAATGTAGACTTTCCCTTTGCCTTAACCATAGAGTTGCAAAAGTTAATCGAACTAATCAATTTAAAACAATTATTAAAAACACTTTAAAAAAACACGCAGAGTAATCGATTTAATTGATTGTGAAATAGTAATTGATGGAATAATGGCAATGACAACAATCAATAATTGCAGCTCAGTCCAGTCTACAAACCAATGATTCACCATGCAACGAGTTGCAACCACTTTGTTGCGATGCTGCGATTTCTCTCTGCAATGTATTGCAACGTTTGTTTTGCAACGTTAATCATTAGTGTGGACTGGGCTTTGACCGGAGTCCCTCAGGGTGCTATACCTGTAGAGTGGCTATTCTGTTCATGCTCTACACAAAAGTTTAACCCATTGCGACTAGGGTTGGGATTCTGTTTCAGACCCGGTTCCGAGATCGTTGGATCCGGAGCCGGTTCCATAATTGTTTTATGAACGGTTCCGCAAACGGTTCTCGTTAGTCTTCATTTGGCTCTGCTGTGCGACTGTCTGTGTGTGCATGCCATGCATGCAAGTGACTGTGGTGACGTCACCCGTGCGCCTACGTGAGTGATTGGTGTCGGGGAGGATACGCCCACTGTTCTGGAAGAATGCTGTGAATGTCCACAATGGCTCTGTGACTGTGACCGGAGCGAATAGCGATAGTCATACTAAAATCACTGCGTCGCGTGGATAATCTGCCTGGGGGCAATACTATGCATTGCAAAGGCAGATGAAGTGCAATAAATGCAATGCCTTTTCTGCAAAGGTGGTTTGAACTTGCACGTCCACAACAAGGAAACACCTCAAAACTCAATACACAACATTGATCTATAGGCACATGCAAGTTTAAAGCCGTGCCGGTGGGGAGTCTGCAGCTGGTTCACTTCCCAGGCTAGTAACATTAGAAAATAGAACAAAAAACTAACTAATCAAGAGCTTTTGGGGGTTATTGTAAATTCTGCTGTTGGTGTTGGCATTTAGAACGCCAATGACTCGACGTCTGTCTGATATTTTATGAATCAGTCAACTATATTCAGCCATAAATCAAACAAAGTCAATTTGTCTGCACGTAGTTACAAGTTACAATGCAACTCAACTGTGTTTAAATTTGCTCTAAATTCATTGCGTGACTGTTGAGAGCCCAGCCTTTAGGTTCATATATCATATATGCTTTGAATGATTGATTACTTTATAAACAGTTTGCGGAAAGCACAGGAACGTACAGTTCAATACAAGCTCTGAAGAAGATTTATAACCCAAGAAAGCACTATAGCTTGTTTCCATTGGGGTAACTGGTGTCCTTCATATTAAATTAATCTGAACATTAAAGACACAAATATACAGTACAAACTGCAATAATTATATTGTTGTGGTGGACTGTGGTGAAGTTTACAGCAATTATAAAGCAGCTTTGTATGATTGAATTTGTGTTTATTATGTATTACATTTGGACCGAACCACTACTGACGAACGTAAAGACCACTTTAGTGGCGACCTAGTCATGATTGGCTGCCTCCTAAGCCAATGGGAGTCTGAACGGCATAAAACCCATACTCTGAACGCCGCAACACAGAGCGACAGGCAACAGAAGCTAATGTTATGAGCTAACTGTATAGCTAGAGGACGCAACCGGAACAAAACACAGTGAGTGAACCAACAAAAGAACGTCGGAAACGAACGAAAACGGGCGCTACAAGTGCTTGTTATGACTGAGAGTCATTCTTGTTTATTTTTAGATGGAGGGGGGCCTCTGATGGTCTCACGTGCCCCGTTTGTTTGCCTGCATTGTCAGGGGGGGGGGGGGATTTGTCATAAAGCGGGCGGTTAGGCCGTGGTTCTGGGGCTCCACCGGGGGTCTGGCGGCAGCAGAGAGGCAACAGGGCTAACATGGAGGTACGACCCGCTCGTTAGCCAGTGGCGTGTGGCCTGTCACTCATCCATTGTTAGCGCACACGCTCACATCTGAGCTCCTCCACATTACTCATCCTCTGTTTAGCCCACCTGACCTCCTTCACTCTGACACACACACACACACACAAACACACACACACACACACACACACACACACACACAAACACACACACACACACACACACGTCCGCATGCAAGCGTACACATAAGGCGTGCACTCACCATACCTCCCCATCACACACACCACATAAGTCAGTCACACTCAATAGCACATGAGGATATGCACACCTCACACACACACACGTCGCACGCACACACACACACACACGTCGCACGCATGCACACATCAATGTACCGTTCAGCGAGTGTGCATGGGAGTCTGCCCACTCGGGCAGACAACGCCCCCCGTGCCCTGCAATATTTATGCAGCTCAGTTGTTCTGCGTGCTCGCCTCGGAATGAGAGGAAATTGTTTTACAAAACACAGCTTATACATTATTTACCGCGTTCTCGCATGCTCGCCACTCCTCCTCCTCTGCGCCACGACATTTACCGAGGGGAACGTGGTGAGATTTCATCTCACCGTGTGTACGTCAGCGGGGCCTCAGCCCTTTTCTGGATCAGGGCAGGCAGGGGCCCACATCTTTGAGGGGGCGCTATATACAGCTGTTGTCCCCACACACACACACACACACACACACGTCTCAATATTTGCCATTGAAAGGAGAAATTAGGTCCGCCAAATATGACGTAAATTTAACCAACCAATCACATAAATTCATGTAAGAGGATGTATAAAGCGCCCCTCACTTCACAGGGGTGTGACACTGGGCACTACCCTCCCTGTGGTGGCGTGGAACGTGTGTGTCAAATTTGAAGTCGGTGGGGCGAACGTTTCTCGAGTTATGTGGATTACAGACGTATACGTACATATAGGCTAGATAGATTGGCCGTGTGTATTCGTCGTGTATATTGGCCTATAGTTCAGGGGTTTTCAACAGGTGGTCCGTGGACCACTGGTGCTCCGTGGAGGTATTGCATGCGGTCCCCGACCATTCATTTAGTATAACGTACAGTAGACCATTCATTTAGTATAACGTACAGTAGGATTTGTTGATTTTAAAGTGTTTCTTTCCACTAGTTGAGAAAGCGTGAA
>NC_137868.1:10449122-10589122 GCF_963924005.1 Protomyctophum bolini
GGCGACAACCGCCACCCCTCCAGGCGGCAGGGCCACCGCCCCAAGAAGCGGCCCCGATGCAACGCATCGAGACCCCTGCCCGGGCGACCATTCCCCCATACCCAAAGGGCAGACAAGCCCCCACCCAAAGCAGAGCACCCACTAGGGAAGAATGCTGGCATATAAGATATCTAAGGTTGGTACGGAAAACCTCCAAGTATCGTGGCAGACAGTGTGGTTCCAATATGATTCAAATAAGGGTCCCAAATTTTGTAGAAAGTCTCCAATTTAGAATGCAACATGCATGTAATGTATTCACAAGGAATACAGCCCATTATAATGTTATGCCATGATTTATTTGATGAGCAACATCCTTGATTCAAAACAAAATAATATTTTTCCAAGCGTTAATAAGTTACGCATCATCATCGTCTCCAGTGATTGATCTTTCTTGATGAGCTTTCTTCATTTCTTTAATCCCTAGAATAGAGTCACTACAATCTGAGGCACTGTGCTCACTGTTGTTTGGGACATATTCCTCTCGATGAGCTTTCTTTATTATAGGGATTGAGTCACTACATTCTGAGGCACTGTGCTCACTGGAGTTTGGGACATATTCCTCTCCACTGTCTGGTGTTGAATACAATATTTCAGAGTCATCAAAGCTTTTGGTCCTCAACTGTGATGAAATAACATCATCTTGTTCACTGTCTGGAGTTAAATCAAAGAGTTCATCAGAGCCATGAAAGCTTTTGGTCCTCCTCAACTTTGGTGAAAGAGGATCTTCTTGTTCACTGTCTTCAGATGAACTGAATAGATACCTTAACGTCTTGGTGCTTGGTAAGCACAGTAATTTGTCAGTTGAGTCAGTGAACTCTTTGTGGTGGTTTGCTGGAGCCATGCGTGTCTGTGGGGCAGGCTCCATCCCCTGGTGCACACATACACACACGTCGTAGAACATCTGTGAAGAATAAGATTCATTGAATATTTTAGACAAGAGGTAGGCATGTGAAGGTAGTACCCTTGACTACTGTTGTTGAATTCACTTATTGTACGTTTAATAATATCACTAGTATTTCAACATCCTGATTTAGTCCAATACACCAGTATGTTGGACAGTAGGCATTCAAACACATTTTGTATGTGGTCTATGAAGACTTTTAATACAATTTAGGCTAAAATGCATGACGGGGACAGACGTCTTCTGAAGTTTAATTTATTCAGGGTACAAGCTTGCTTAAATACACACACATATCCACAACTTAAAACATGCCTTTTGGGGACCCCATGTTAATGTGCATGATGGGGACATAAATGTCTACTGAAGTTTGAATTATTAGCTTGCGTAAATACACACACACACCATAAAACATGCGTTTTGGGGACCCCGTGAGGTGTACATGATATTACTAGACATTAGGACAATAAAATAAACTAATTATGTTGGACAGTAGGTATTCAGTACACACTTTTAGTTATGTGATCTACAATATTTAGACTTTTAATGCCCTTTACTTTAGGCCAATGTGCGTCACGGGAACATACATGCTGTTAGAGTTTTTAACGGGCCTGACAATTAAAGCCTGGACCCGAACTGGTCCAGCCCAAGGCTTGGCCTGGCCCAAAACATTACCATAATGTTAAGCCTGATAAGCCCCAGTAAAGGAATGTTGCAGGCATGTCATTCAACATCTGGTTAGAATAAGATTCATTGAATATTTAAAAGACAAGACGTAGGCATGTGAAAGTAGTGCACTTGACTATCAATGTTGAATGCACTTATTGAAAGTTTCTTTGGATAAAAGCGAGTTCGAAATGACTCATGTAAGATAATGTTACTAGTATTACAACATCCTGATGTAGTCCAATATACCATTTTGTTAGATAGTAGGTATTTAGAACACACTTTCAGTTTTGTGATATATATAACACACTTTAAGCTAATGTGCATCATGGGGACATATACATACACACACATGTATTCTGAAGTTTAAATTATTTTGCCTTCAAGCTTGCATAAATACAAACACACACACACACATCTTAAAACATGCATATTGGGGACTCTGTGCTAAATGTGCATCATGGGGACATCTCTTCTGAAGTTTAAATTATTTTGCCTTCAAGCTTGCATAAACACACACACAAACATCTTAAAACATGCATATCGGGGACCCCGTGCTAATGTGCATCATGGGGACATATATGTCTTCTGAAGTTTAAATTATTCCGCCTACTATCTTGCATAAATACACACCTCTAAAAACATGCATTTTGGGGACCCCGTGAGGTGTACTTGTTAAACTGATATTACTAGACATTAGGACATTAAAAGAAACAAATGATGTTGGACAGTAGGTATTCAGTACACACTTTCAGTTATGTGATGTACAATATTTAGACTTTTAATGCCCTTTACTTTAGGCCAATGTGCGTCAAGGGAACATACATGCTGTTAGAGTTCTCAACGGGCCTGACAATTGGTCCAGCCCAAGGCTTGGCCTGGCCCAAAACATTACCATAATGTTAAGCCTGATAAGCCCCAGTAAAGGAATGTTGCAGGCATGTCATTCAACATCTGGTTAGAATAAGATTCATTGAATATTTAAAAGACAAGACGTAGGCATGTGAAAGTAGTGCACTTGACTATCAATGTTGAATGCACTTTGAAAGTTTCTTTGGATAAAAGCGAGTTCGAAATGACTCATGTAAGATAATGTTACTAGTATTACAACATCCTGATGTAGTCCAATATACCATTTTGTTAGATAGTAGGTATTTAGAACACACTTTCAGTTTTGTGATATATATAACACACTTTAAGCTAATGTGCATCATGGGGACATATAAATACACACACACATGTATTCTGAAGTTTAAATTATCTTGCCTTCAAGCTTGCATAAATACACACACACACACACACATCTTAAAACATGCATATTGGGGACTCTGTGCTAAATGTGCATCATGGGGACATCTCTTCTGAAGTTTAAATTATTTTGCCTTCAAGCTTGCATAAACACACACACACACACACACACACATCTTAAAACATGCATATTGGGGACCCCGTGCTAATGTGCATCATGGGGACATATATGTCTTCTGAAGTTTAAATTATTCCGCCTACTATCTTGCATAAATACACACATCTAAAAACATGCATTTTGGGGACCCCGTGAGGTGCACTTGTTAAACTGATATTACTAGATATTAGGACATTAAAAGAAACAAATGATGTTGGACAGTAGGTATTCAGTACACACTTTCAGTTATGTGATGTACAATATTTAGACTTTTAATGCCCTTTACTTTAGGCCAATGTGCGTCAAGGGAACATACATGCTGTTAGAGTTCTCAACGGGCCTGACAATTAAAGCCTGGACCCAAACTGGTCCAGCCCAAGGCTTGGCCTGGCCCAAAACATTACCATAATGTTAAGCCTGATAAGCCCCAGTAAAGGAATGTTGCAGGTATGCCATTCAACATCTGTTTAGAATAAGATTCATTGAATATTTAAAAGACAAGATGTAGGCATGTGAAAGTAGTGCACTTGACTATCAATGTTGAATGCACTTATTGAAAGTTTCGAAATGACTCATGTAAGATAATGTTACTAGTATTACAACATCCTGATGTAGTCCAATATACCATTTTGTTAGATAGTAGGTATTTATAACACACTTTTTTGTGATATATATAACACACTTTAAGCTAATGTGCATCATGGGGACATATAAATACATGTATTCTGAAGTTTCAATTATTCTGCCTACAAGCTTGCATAAATACACACACATCTTAAAACATGCATATTGGGGACCCCATGCTAATGTGCAATACAGGGACCACGTGAGGCCTACTTATGTTACACTGATTAGGACATTTAAATAAAAGTGGGGTACAAGTGGAAAAGGCATGCTGTGTTGCTGAAAACCTCTCCACAAACCTCTCTAGAGCACAACTACAAAGATTTGGATTACATTTCCTCTACTGCAACAATCTCACTTTGAATATAAATAAGTAAGTCAGGCTTATATGTTTGAGAACATGTCCTCACCTTAGTCCGCCATGGCCAGTCAGTTTCCATGGTTGTAGCTCAAATTTTCACCTGGTAAGATGTCTCACAGCAAAGAGACTTGAGGTGAGGTTTCTCTTCTCCTTGCATAATTATGTTCTTCCTCTGTTTATTACCCTTATACTTTGTCTTATACTTTCCTGAACCTGCTAGTCACCAACCCCACCACAACATGCAGGGAAGCGACTATTTAGGAATATGTATCAACATTGATATCAATATGTATGGCACCTGAATTTCCCAAGGATAATCAATAAAGCTTGCACAGTACAGATGGACAAAAATAATAAGTTAACGCTATTTTTGGTACATTCTGATCTATGTCCTTTTGCTAAATCCGGTTGCAATGTAGGCTCATCAATTGCAAATTAAGTAGATGGTTTTTAGTATCAAGTATACAATAGTATTAAATTAATGGTATTATTAAATATGACAATGTTTGGTTTCACTGTCTACATGGGCGACTTTAACGCACTCTGAAAAAGCTGCTTTGAACAGTCCTGACATATCTCTGCACAAGACAGTGGTCGGAATGTGAGGTCGAATATGCACTCCACTGTACTGTACTGTGCTGCGCTGCACTGCCCTCCACTCCACTGCACTGCACTGTACTGTACTGCACTGCACTGTACTGTTATCCACTGTACTGGTATCCACTGTACTGCACTGTTATATACTGTACTGTAATACGCTGTACTGTACTGTACTGTACTGTACTGTACTGTACTGTACTGTACTGTACTGTTATCCACTGTACTGTACTGTACTGTACTGTTCTGTTCTGTTATCCACTGTACTGTACTGTACTGTACTGTACTGTACTGTACTGTACTGTACTGTACTGTACTGTACTGTACTGTTCTGTTATCCACTGTACTGTACTGTACTACATTCCACTGTACTGCACTCCACTGGTATGTACTGTACTGTACTGTACTGTACTGTACTGTACTGTACTGTACTGTACTGTACTGTACCATTACACTTACTATTACACTATTACACATATTAAATTATTACACTATTACACTAGTACACTGTTTACGCTATAACACATATTATGCTATTACACTAGTACACTTTTTACACTATAACACATATTATGCTATTACACTAGTACACTTTTTACACTATAACACATATTATGCTATTACACTAGTACACTTATTACAATTACTATATTACACTTAATACACTATTACACTTATTACACTATTACAATTATTACACTATTACGCTATTCTACTATTACACTTATTAGCCTATTACACTATCCCTCTATTACACTTATTACTCTACTACACGTGATAGACTATTACACTTATTATACTATTACACTATTACTCTTATTCCACTAATACACTTATTACAATTATTTCACTATTGCACTTATTACAATTATTTCACTATTGCACTTATTACACTATTACTCTTATTACATTATTACACTTATAATCACATTGCTCCATATTAATCATTGACAGGGGTGATCTTGTGTTCTTCAATGTGTTTTGGCTGGGGACCCCCAGGCAATGCTTTGACCATGTCTCGTGACCCCCGCCCCGCCCCCCTCCCCAACACCAATACAAATTGACTCTATACATATTTTGGCAATACTGTACTGTACTGTATTCCACTGTACTGTAATGTACTGTACAGTACTGTTATCCACTGTACTGTACTGTACTGTACTGTACTGTACTGTACTGTACTGTACTGTACTGTACTGTACTACATTCCACTGTACTGTACTGTACTGTACTGTACTGTACTGTACTGTACTGTACTGTACTGTACAGTACAGAGAGACCCCCCCAGTGAAAACTCCTGTAATGTAGTGCACCATTCAAAATGTGTTCAGTTGATCAAACTTAGCTACGGTCCCCGTAACGCTGGTTTGAGCTTATGTAAACTTATGTAAATCTCTGATCTGTGATTGGCTAGTAGTGTTTTTGTGTTCTCACACACACTCTCACACACACACTGCAGTACCAACTATCGCCTGCTGGGGGATGTCCCCATTATTAACACACTTGTCATGAACTGTGTGTGTGTGTTCATGAACATGAAAACATGTTTTATGGGACTTGCTAAAAAAATTACACCAGACACATCAGCAACCTCTCCCCTACCTCCTGAATGATTTGTGTTATGGGGACCTACACATTTGTCCCCATACTGTTTGAGGTCCTCTGTAGGTGACTGTGTAAACAAGCATGTGTCCCCATTATGACGGAGGAACAAACGCACACACACACACACACACACACACACACACACACACACACACACACACACACACACACACACACACACACACACACACACACACACACACACACACACACACACACACACACACACACACACACACACACACAAATATTTACAAGCAACTGTACAGAAAAAACAAGCCCAAATGTGCTCATAATAAGCAGACTTGGTCAAACTGGTGGAAGGCTTTGCCGCTACTGCATGTCATGTGGATGTACGGTAGGTATACCGTTATACAGTAATGATGTTCCTAAACTACAGTCTACTGGATTTGTCTCAGTGTGGTCCCTTTGTGTAATGTTTTGGTGTCGCTTGCCGAAGAATAGCCAATCTACAAACACCGAGTCGCATCCCGATTCCTGAACCTATAATATAAAATTCAACTTTTTCCAAAATAATTGTGTTTTTCCCCTACTGTATGTGTTTTCTATCCCCACAAATACGCAATTTTGAACAATCAGGCTTTCTTATCATATAGCCGCGGCTTTTATGGACATTGCTCTCAGGAACAGCTCAACTGATTTGGTCATATTATGTGTGATGTCATCAGTATCGACCTACTTTGTATAATTCCTTCACCTCTTCAGTCTTCAGTTCTAAATTTGCATTTCCACTTTGTTTACAATGTCCGCCATTGTTGATTTTCCAAGCTGACATGGAATGGAAACAAGCCTCGGTTTGTTTATCTAGCATCAGTATTATAATGACTCAATATTAAATAATTAGCATATCAGCACCCTCACCCCACCTATATAAGGACGGGTTAAATCAGAGTGGTGTTTGAGGCTCAAACCATTAGAAATAAGTTTGAGGGACAGAGACAATATGATATTAAATATTGAAAACAGTTTTAAAATGCATGTTATTTCTGCTTAAAATAGTAGACGCTACTGTAAGCTGCCAGGATGTGAACACACATGCGCGATAGGGAACGATATGGACCAAATTCAAAATGACATATTTGATAATCATCATTATTAAAGAATAACTATAACTAATAACTAAATGAGTAAAGCCATATATGTAAGTTCAGAGACAGATAGTGAAATCTCCATATATGGGCATAAAAGGGACATAGACAGATGGGTGGAACGTTTACTCTGACACGGGTACAAAGGGTATCGCTTAGCCGGGTGAGGCAACTTCCATCGTTACAGACTCTGTGCTCTACAGCCGGGCACCGGTCTACTCAATATAATACTGATATAGGCATGGGTCGTGGGTCGGGTTTCACACTTTAAGAGTAAAATGAACAGTTTGTCCGTTTGCTTGTCCAGGGTTTAGTTTAGAGGGCTGGAAAGGGGATGGTGGCGGACAGAGAACAGAAGAGAACAGACCTAGCTTGGTTTGCTCCAAGCATTAGTGCCCCCCCCTCCTCCACACACACACACACACACACACACACACACACACACACACACAACCTTCCTGGTTGGTTGGCTCGCTGGCTTCCTGGCTCGTTGACACTGACCTGACAGACAGATGATGATGGCGGTCGTCAGGCGTGGTGGCACCCGACCGTCTGACAGTAAAAGCAAGGGAGCAGGTGCAGCTAATGGAGAGAAAAGATGGAGCATGGGTGAGCACGGAGGTATAGAGAGAGAGCAAGAGAGCAAATAGACAGACGGTGAGAGAGAGAGAGAGAGAGAGAGAGAGAGAGAGAGAGAGAGAGAGAGAGAGACAGAGACTGCCGCTTGGGAATTGGAAGGTTCAATCCCTGGCTCAACCCATGGGTTAGAGTAAAGTGTCCTTGAGCAAGACACTAAATGCTCCTGATGAGCTCTGTGTGTGTGTGTGTGTGTGTGTGTGTGTGTGTGTGTGTGTGTGTGCGTGTGTGTGCACGTGCCTATGTGTGAATATAATGCCTTATAGACCTACACAGTAAATGCACCATTTACCTTTTAGAGAGAGAGAGAGAGAGAGAGCGAGAGCGAGAGAGAGATACACAGACAAAAATAACACTTTGGTATAAAAGACCAACAACAGAGAGCTACAGTTACAGTATCGTAGAGGTATAGACAGGAAGCTACGCAACAACACAGTCCTAGTGGTATAATTTAACTCAGAAGGTGTACACAACTACACAATGAAACCAATTGGCTCCATTTTCGGTTCCACAGAGTTGAACGAACACTGAGGATTATGTGAGTGTGTATGCGCGCGAGTGCATGTGCGTGCGCGAGTGTGTGTGTGTGTGTGTGTGTGGTGAGCCAGAGGCTCTGTGTGGACCAGTGAGACTAGTCGGTAACAGCTGACGGTGTGAGTGACAACCGAACGTGAGTGTGGTGTTGCCAGCAGGCTTAAGCTGGCATCTGGGGCTGAGCTCACACACACCCAGAAAGAACGGCACATCTCGTATTATTAGTGCCCATAACCAAACTTCCACACTTTCAAATACCCTAGTGTTCCTTAAAGCTGTACTATGTAACCTTTTTGCATGTGAATGAATTGCTATTTATGTGTGTTAAGCGAAAGTGATTGTGTGATGACACATGACTTCAGTCTGTGCCGTCTTCGGTCAGTGTAAACAATGGTTTTGTACTTGTTTGTTGGATTAACGTTTTATTAAGATCTAGATCGCGTGTGTGTACGTTAGATTTAGATTAGAATACGTGGAGATTTGGGATATTCGATGTGGTCACACCATGGGTGCCACCGGAGGCCAACGACGGATGATAAAAACAGCTAACAGATTAAATGACATTATAGCATCATTTTGGCAAAGGAGGATTTAAGGTTTAAACCAGAGTTCCTGCTCTTCTATTGACCTTTTAAGCCAACTCGAGTTGTGAGAAAACCATGACAACAAACACACATTTTCGGGCCAAACAAATAATTAGAAAGAAGCAGAAAACGGCAGGCTACAACACTTATTTTCCTTGTTTTTCTTCTTTGTTTGGTCCAAAATATTGTGTTTATTGTCATGATTTGTCACGACTCGGCTTGGCTTTGTATGAGGCTTAAGGTTCAAGGTTCAAGGTTAGCTTTATTGTCCCTTGCGGGAAATTGGTTTGCAGCCAGATCATAGTAAAAATACACACAACAACAACATTCAATACAAGACTAAGAACAGGGCACTAGAGACAGATAATTCATGACATACAGTACTAGCAAAGTCAGCAAAAGTGCATTAGTGGGCAGTATGTGCAAAGGGGCAAGAACAAAGTGCTATTTGCTGTTCAGCAGTTGAATAGCAGCTGGGACAAAGGATAGTTAAATTCTGTGTCTGGTTTGACGAGTGGTGCAAGTTCAAAATGCAATGCCTCCCCTGAGACACAGGTTCGAATCCAGGGTGGTACAATTGTTGTTGTTTTTTTGTTATGCACAGTGTTGCCAAGTCTGCTTATTATATAAACTAGTTGTTTTTCACTTGTACATTTTTAGGGCTATAGTTTCTAAGTGTATAGTTGCTTATTTGGCCTTCCTTCCTAATGTTAAATCAGTGGTTCTCAAACATGTTTGTGTTAACGAAACGGATCGCTTAGACGCGTACCCCCATCTGAAAATGTATACAAGTGAAATGAACACACTGAGGATGTTACTGTGTACAGTGCACTGTAAAATCATGTTCATTAAACTCAGACATATGGTTCTGTGTTAACCCTCTGCGTTTAAAGAACTCTCCAGGTTTTACTGGAGAGTTCATGGGTATTGAATTTTATACTGTCACAGTGTAAATAAAATCTTTTACAGATTTCTACAGTGTGATTCCTCTATGGTTATCTTGTAGCCTAATGGTTTCATGTATGGTTTCATGTAAACGCAAGGCTCATTTCCAGTAAAGCCAAACGATTTTCAAAGTAGATTTATAAATATATAATTTATATTCATGTTCTTGTGTCAACCAAAGCTGCTACATCCTTGGCTTGGTGATTCCTAAATAGATTCAAGCGCAACGGAACATTAATCATAAAAAAAAGGCTACAAAAGATCAAAGGTAGTTCATAAGAAGCTATATAGCATTTGATGTACACGAATGAAGCCGAGATCGGGGGGAAAACAACTTTAGACATTTAACATCTCCCAAGTGAACCTGTTTTTTTTTTCTCCTTTATTTTCGTAACATCTCCACTGCTAAACATGTTTAGCATTCTAACTTCAAAAATCCAGTAGCTCCCGTCTCATTGGCCGCAAGGCTTCAAACACAGCGGACCCATATTGATCGTGAAGTGCTCGCATAAAAGAAAATAATAATCAAATAAATAAAAGGGGAAGAAAGGAACAATAGGAATATTGGGGAGGAGGGGGGGGGGATGCAAACAAACCAGGGGCAATATCCTCTCTATATCTGGTGCTCTGTTCTTTGAGGAACATGAGGAGAGGAGAGGGGAAGAGAAGAGAAGAGAAGAGAAGAGAAGAGAAGAGAAGAGAAGAGAAGAGAAGAGAAGAGAAGGCATCTCAGAGAGCATGTACAGTACAAAGGGAATCACAGCACACACACCCCCGAGGCTGGGGTCACCGTCAGCGCGGCAGAGGTGCAACGAGCCCTGCCGGCTACACGGGAACACCTCGCGCTGCCTTTTAACACACCCTCCCACTGCACAGATTTCAAAAAGAGATATAGTCAAAAACAAAACCAACACACCCCCCCCCTACCCAACCTCAACCAACCCTCCACTCCCACCACCAGCTTCATACAGACCTTGTATAGCCTTGTTAGCAGCAGTGGTGGAAATGAGTAACAAAGTACATTTACTCAGATATACTGTCCACGACGTCCACTCCACTACATCTGAGATGTTTTCTTTTTACTCCACTGCAATTATTATAGAAAACGCTTGGTACTAAATTATTAATATTATTATTATAAAACATACATTTCTAGCCACTTCGGCCCTAATTCATATTATGGATATTTTCTGTACGGGTTTTCATACATTTTGATAACTTGTGAAATGGGACATGCTGCATGACGAGTACATTCTGATGCCAATACTTGTGTTTACTCAAGTACATTTTGAATACAGTACTTGTACAATTTGGTATTTTCTACAATGTGGTATTGATAGTGATATTTCTACATAAGTATACAATTCTCCACACCACTGCTTGTTAGGTCGAGCACAGCGGGGGTGGGAGGGGGGTGGAGGGTGGGAGGGTGTTAGAGGGGTGTGGGTGGAGGGGTGTGGAGGGTGGTGGAGGGGTTTCTACAATGACAGCCTTTGGGGAATCGTACATACTGTAGTCGTCTCACATACAGTAGATACTAAACATGCACTCTCTCTTCATCTCCTGCTCCCCAACACACACACACACACACACACACACACACACACACACACAGAGGGGGGAGAAGTGAAAGGTAAGCTTTTTTTATGGTTTCATGCATAATTCTGCCTTATAGCGCCAAAACATTGTTGAGGGTGTGATAATTTTCACACGTTGAGTGCGTTCCGGTGCAGATCACCATCTCGGTGGAATGCACACATATATTTTATATATATATTTAGTTTGGGTTTTGAAGGCAGAGAGGTGCAGAGATGACAGGGTAGGTAAGATGACCAGGCAGGGGGGCCTAGTCTCTGATCCCTGACAGTGAGTTCCCGCGGTTCAATTCCCGGGCCAGGTTGACCGTTGCTGCATATCACCCCCTGACTCTCTCTCTCTCCCTGTTTCCTGTCTCTCTACACTGTTTCCTGTGTCTCTACACTGTCAATAAGGACAAGAAAAGTGACAAAACCAAAATAAACTAGATAAAGTGCCCCTCGGGTGCACACACACACACACACACACACACACACACACACACACACACACACGCACTCACACACGGACAGAGTGCAAAACATACTCTCTCCCCATGCCTTCGGCCTGGTGGAGACAATGACGTCTTCTATAAGTCACTGGACCATGAGTGGTCCATGGGAAAATCTTTCAAAATAAGAAAAATGTATTTTGTTAAATGTATCAAAAATACATTTCAATTATATTTCGTGAGTCCATAAAATGTAATTACATCCTGAACTAACTAAGGTGCAGAACTGCAAAAAAATGAAATAGTGACAATTAAGCATCATTAATTATCCTTTGTTGCGCCCAGTGCTGCGCACACAATGTTGCAGATCACCAACCAAGCTCACAATGCAGTTTGTAGGTTGCCTATTTTTGGTGCACGTCACTGGCACGCAGTACAAGTACAAATCCGGCTTGCAGAACATTCATGTTGAATATGAATACAAACAAATAAATACACCTTTAATAGTTGTCCTTTTCTTGTTCCCCCCTGGCCCCCACACATGTAAAGCGTCTTTGAGTACCATGAAAAGCGCTATACAAATCCCAGATATTATTATTATTATTATTATTATTAATTTGTATAGACTAAATACACTATACTGTATATTGTTGTGGGGAGGTCCTTGAGGCGATTGTTTGAAATATGGCAGTGGTCCGGAGCTCCAAAAAGGTTGAGCACCACTGTTCCACAGGGACTTCTACGGGCGCCTGAATCACTTATACATGTGCCTGGCATCTCCGGCGTATGACAGATCGCTCGGAAAACACAAATTATCATGTTGACTTGCAACAAACACAGTGTAATTACATCATGGCCTGTCGCAAGGCATTAAGGAATCTCCTCCCCATCACTAAAGTAATGAGACACTAATACGGCCGCGTATGACAGAGTCATTGGCACTCATAACTTCATGGGGATCCGTCCCCAATCCGACTGCCGCTGCAGTAATTATATGAAAATGTCGCACGTTTTTTATTATAGGTTGGCCATGTTAGGAGTAACTCCAGCAAATCTACCCTCATTTTCAATAAAAGATTTAGTCATAGGTTCACTATGGAGGACAAATGTCTCCGCGCCCCCCACTGTTAGATCCGCTACATCCCCTGTGTGTCAGACCTCCTTCTTGTGATTTCATTTTGCGTTTCTATTCTTAGGGCCGCGGTTGGATCTGCTTCATTTGAAATGCACTCCTTAAGCCCATGCAAAAGACCCCCGAAATGAGACGGCCCTGCTGCATGTGTTACAACTCCATTTGATCCATCAGGCATCCATCTATTCACAGAGGTCTCTTTAGGAGCGGACCGCTCAGGGCTGTTTGCCTTCCCCACTGTAAAGTGTGAGAGAAATTGGGAGGGCCGTCGCCCTTAACCCATTCTGACCGGAGATCAGATTCATACGAGGTTTCCACTCTGGACACACACTGGTCTGATTAACCCATTCTGACCTGAGATCAGATTCTAGAAATGTCAGTCGTTCTTCGATTTTTTTCAAAAATAGCAGACCTACAAGCTCGTAGCGCGCCACTCGGTGGCGCGCTATGAGCTTGTAGATCTGCTATTTTTCAATAGCTAAAGCATAACATGATGCCGACACCAAAATGGGTTCCCGTTCAGAATGGGTTAATGGTGTTGGCTCTCTTTCTCTTCCCCCCTAGCCCCCCCCACCCCCACCCCAACACCCTCACGCGCCTATCCTTAAATCTGCAGGGAATAAAGAGTGCTGTTAAACCAAACTGGAAGACAAATGGTTTTGTTCAATGGGAAGCCGACTCCATAAATCCCCACTTAATGCGGCGGAGGAAGGCTGAAGCAGAAACAGGTGAATTCACCGCAGTGAGAGGAGCCATTCATTACCTCTCTGGAGAGGAGAGGAGGAGGAGGGAGAGGAGGAGGAGGAGGAAGGGCGCCGCACGGATGGACGGATGGACAAATGGACGGACGGATGAGCCCAGAGAACAAAGGGGCCCCGCGGCACGGCTGCCTCGTTTCAGCCGCTCGTGACCCAGCCTCGTCACGGAAGCTTCCCCCATTCTGCTTCTGACATTTATTTAATTTAGACACTTCAACGGCCAAAATAGAAGAACATTCTGTCACAATAGAAGTACACCCTGTGAAAATAGCCCGACCTACATGCTCACACAACGCGCCGCGGCGTTGCGATGCCTTGTAGAGCTAGTATAGATTTGAATATGTTCGCTATTGGTGTACAATGGCGTATGGATTAAGTGGTTAAGTGTGTTTGATTGCAGCGGGCCGTTCCTGTTCAGAGACATAACATGTGAGGCCATTATTCTATGGAGATGGGCACAGGATGGATACGAGTGGAATAAGTGAAGGGGGTAGGAGGTATTATAGTATATGGGAATGATGGTGGGATGGAGAGAGAGAGCGAGGTAGAGAGAGGAGAGCCGGAGTTTGGAGTGAGCAGTAAGTGAGTTATATTTAAACCATTAGGCAGCTTATTCACTCAGTGCAAATGCAAATGAACTGACATTATCATCATGGGCCGTTCCCTGGGAATCGACTGCCTCTGTAATACCGCGGCACAAGTGGACCGGTCGTGAACCTTCCGCCGCAGCAAGGCAGCTAGCTATAGCCTCCTCCGACGGCCTACATAGACGGCTGCCCCTGGAGCTCCACACACACACACACACACACACACACACACACAAACGCACGCACACACACTCACTCATGCTCCCCCAGTACCCCTCCTCTCCCAGGCACCCGCCCAAATCAGAGATCAAAGGCTGGATTTGTTAAGCTAATGGCTGCCGCGCAGCAGCCAGGGACAGCGAAGGAGAGGGAGAAACAGACAGGAATGGTGGAGGGAGAGGTAAAGGGAGAGATGCACTGACAGCGACAGACGACCCTGGCAAAGAGATGTTTATATTCTGAATATGTACATAGAAATAAAATGCAGCATGTGATTCACACTATTTAACCACTCAACCACCCAATCAATCAACTACCAAAATTGCCATTTATTTTTTTAAATAACAGATATGTTTTTTTTTTATATCGCAATGTTTCGCTGAGATTTTCCTGCGTAGATTATAATGACATGGCCAGAATTGTGACACCAGGGTTAAAGAAGTGGTTCATTTTCATAAATGAATGCCCTACTCCAGTCCAGAGTGTCACACAAAAGTGCTGCAGCAGATCTACAAGCTTGCACCAGATCGGCCATTTTCACAATTTTAGATCGTTTTTAAGATAATAAGAAAGGAACGGCTTTCTTACATCTTACCATCTGACAGCAACAACATAAAAAAAACATTACAAAAAATAAAAATAAAAAACACCTAGACTAGTCAAAACCCACGCCATCAGAGGTGGCATCTCAGCATTGACACTCAGAACTACAGCATAACGGCTACACAATGTTGGAAAGTGTGGAAAAACGCTGTAAAGTGTGGAAAAAACACATCCACAGATGGCGACAATCTCTCCCTCATCACTGTGTTGGACTGGTGGGATTGATGGTGTTGAAACAGACCTTTCTGTTTGTCTCACACATGGCGCAAGTGCTGCTGTGATTCAGTCCACCGAGAGGGATGCTCTGGCATCCAGGCAGTCAAATCATGTTCATTTAACGTCCTAAAAGATGGTATAAGGGTCCATGTGGGTCGATTGATACACTTTCAGGGTTAACTTTAGCACTGGGTATTTTACTCTAAAGATGCTTTTAACACGCAAAATATCAAGCATTTAGTCTTCCAATTTGTATCATCCCAAAATTTGGAATGCTTCAAGTCTGTCGCTGGCACTCAGTCACTCCCACTCACCCCACTGAGTGAGAACCTCGCCGCCGTCGCACAAAAAAAAACAACAAAGCATTTGTGCGATGATTAAATCGTGCGGGAATGATTTAGCGAACGCAAGAAAACACGTTTGAGTGCAATTTGTTGATGCCATTTCACACGCGTTTCATGGTTAAGATGTAGAACTTCACACGGCGCATATTGATTCCCATATATTAACAGCTCAATTCACGATGTTCTGTTTCCACTTCGCTCAATTAGGGGGCCGTTTTGGTAGCGTGCGGCTCCCACTGACAGTGATGGGAGAGGGGAAAGTAAGCTCTTGCATACATTAACGGTGGAACCGGGCCAAAATGCGAGATTTCTCCTGATGACACCCGGCGCTGCGACTTCATTATCATGACAATAAACAAGCGAAATGAGCAAAAATAAAAGTGTCAGAGCAGCAGAAACGTGGCGGTGTGGCTGGGCCACAGCGTTCCCCCATCCGTGATGTGGATTGCCGCACTCAACGTGTTAATCAAGACAGCTGGCCGGGGAATTCTCAATGGAGATTTGATGGCTTTGTTTCTCATTTCTGATAATGAGTGAAGGGGTCTCGGCTGCGTCGTTATGTTTCGTCGGCGGTGTTTTTACACTTTTAATGCCGTGTCACATCACATCTGTAAATCCTCACGTGGTGACGTCACCTACGTCGCGTAGATGCCACCCCCCCCACCCCCTCCTCCCACTCACATACACGTCTACATATGGGTTGAACACTGTGTTCGAATCACATTTCAGGATGTTCCAATGGATCCAATGTAGTTTTTTATGTACTGTAGTCATATCTTGGTAATACCTTTCTAAATATCCTATAAATGTGCGAAATCTACGCATATGTGAGTGCATGCATGCGTGCATACCTCTAGTCCACGTGTATCGAGAGCCACCCAACCGATGTTATGAAACCCCAGACAGACCTGAAGGGTACAGGCTTTAGTTCAGACACTATTATTGGACCGACGACAACCCTCAAATCATTTGTAGGCTTAGTTGTTTCTTTGCTTTTCTGAAATATATTGGTTTGCAGTTAATTATATATTTTCCTGCACCATTGTTTCAGCCCAACCTAGACTATTGTATTGGTTCTACAATTGGCCTTAGTGCCTTAATATAATATTCTTTCTACTTGACTATGCTCTACAAATGTATGTTAGCTTATGTCAGTATATGTGTATGGGGGGGGGGGGGGGGGGGGTGTGACTTGACTTCTCTCATCATCATCATCATCATTTATTTAACTCACGACCATGATCACATGGTTTGGAGCACATTCATAAAAGTATACAATCAGAAGTATACAATACATTTCAGATTTCACGATATACATAGACAATGATTACCATCATTGCAAAGACAGCTTGTCGACCTGTATATAAAAAACGCCTACTTTGTTGTATACTCATTCCTGATGAAGACCCGGAGGGGTCGAAACGTTGATTCCTGATTCTTATAATAAAATGGATGGGAGCTTAAAGAACGGTGAGCGGACTTCCTACCTTTTTCCTAGAGCGACAACCTACCTCAAACCCTAATGATAACCTAACCATAACCGCAAGCACGGGAGCAGCGCATGTTCGAGCGCTAGGCCGACCGCTGTTCCCGCATGTCGGACTAATGCTCTGTCGGAATTCCCATCGGACCCGACCTGTAACCACTTTCAACCTGGCGTGCCTATTTTGGGCATGTTTTTAATTAACCAAAAAAAATATCGCATTTCATTTTTCAAAATATCAAAAATTAATTCTCGAAGCATGGCTATTTGCGTGGCTCTGTCAATGTATAAAATAGGAATTTATAAAAAAAACTAATAAAAAGATAAACATGGAGATAGAAGGTTTCTGGCTGACATGGGCGACATTTCACTGTGCACCGTGTACTGTACTTGTCCCTTTCCTGAGCCTCCATCAGTCATACCATGATGGGGCTTTGAGACCTTCCTCTATCCCTGCGAGGGAGAGGATGAAGAGGAGGATGATGCCGTGGGATGAGGGCCAAAGCCGGAGCTCTTTGTCAGGTGACAAAAGCTTTCAAACCCAACAATAGCTATCAGTCATTCCCCGAGCCTGTCGGATTATTACACGGAACGGTGGCAGTGTGTGTGTGTGTGTGTGTGTGTGTGTGTGTGTGTGTGTGTGTGTGTAGGTGGCTGGCGGAGGAAAGGGTTGTTGTGGTGGTGTTGTGACACGGTTATCGAGCTCTGCTCTCCTGCACCGTGGAAGAGGTGACACACTGTTCTAGATGCTGCTAGATCACAATGGCTCTGCTTACATAACACCATGCTCCTGGAGTAGCATTTAACTGGCCATGGGGACAGACGCTGTGGGTCAAGTAAGACTAGCCATTTTGTGTGGGTGTGTGGGTGTGTTTGTGTGTGTGTGTGTGTGTGTGTGTGTGTGTGTGTGTGTGTGTGTGTGTGTGTGCATGTCTCAGTGTGTGTGTCTGAGCATGTGCGATAGTGGATTGTGTGGGGATTGTGTGGGCAAGCGAGGTGGGAGGCATTGACAGTGACCTCCCAGAACCACCACCGTCTCAGAGGTCAAATGTCACAAGGAGTATAATGCTTAGGATGTGACTGGAGGGAGCTAGGAGGGCAGGGAGGGGGGGCTTCTAAAAAAAATCAATGCATGTTGGCCAGTATACTGGGTCTCCTTCTCAATCAGCCGCTATGACAGCTGTTCCAGATGGCTGTCAGCCTATCAGTATCATCATTACCCATAAGGCCCGGCGTGGTCCGAAAGGGTCAAGAGGTGGCCTCTGTAGATTTGTCAACTTGAAACACAGGAGGGAGGGGGGGGGGGGGGGGGGTGCCAAATATAATATGTATTCTTATCAAGCCTCGGCGTGACATTTATCTATTTTATGGAAATGTCAGATTATAAGGCTCGTGAAAAAATAAGCGATACACATAAAGTCCCAAAGCGATGGCGCGGAGAGGAATAATTCATCAGGAGGAGTCAACATTTCACATTTGGTTTTCTTTGCAAAAAGTGTCATAAATTCTGCCGTGAAGACAATTACGCTGACATGTCTTTTCAACACCTGTGATTCCTCAGTCGGGCTTCAATCATTACTTTTACAGTAAAATCCTCATCCTCAGATGGTCAGAAACTGAGGATATTTACTATGTGTGACACTGTGCCTTTGATCAATCAAGATTCGATACGACAATACGATACGCACAGTGCAGATAATACATCTCCAGGTAAAAACAAAAAACTGATCTGAAGCTGCACTTTCACACTTATCTCCACTTATCTCCAGAGTCCTCAGTCTAGCAGCCCCAGAATGGATAGATCTCATCTGTCACTAACCTCTCTACAATGCCATATGCCAGTCTAGCCTTAAAACCTACATTTATATGTTATTCATTTATTACTTTAGTCTTTAGCACACCATATAGGCTTATCTAAACCACGCCCTCATTCAAAGGTTATGTAGGCTGTCATTGTATTTTCTGTGAATTACTGTAACTCACAGTTTAACCCAGTGATCCTCAGCCATTTTAATTTCAAGGACCCCCAAATTAAATGTATATGAATTAGCCTAGGGTGACAGGGTCCTGGGCCATTTCATTATGATTTTCATCTCTGGAATGGGACCCCAATACATGTTACAGAATACAGACATGTCTACAATATTATACAACAGTAGCTATATTTTGTTATTTAAAGCTGTGATTATTTATTTAAGAAGCAATGTTCTGAAACAATGTTCGCCTTGAAAAAAATAAATGTAATCATCCTTAACCTTTAAGCTAAAATAATGATGACCGGTGACTTAAAATCATTTGTTTTAATTGATGCCACACTAAAGGCCAAGTGGCCTTGGCCCTAAAAGGATGAAATTCCAGGCCTGGATACGACGATACGATGATACGATACGATAGAGTTAAATTTGCACCGAGGACTGAGCACTGTCTATAGGAACAATGACCATGCTTACATACATTGGCCACCGGAGGGCCGGCTCTGTGTTTGCCTTTGACCATTAAGTGACCCCGGCCGCGACCCCAGCGGCAGCACTGCCCTGATGAACCCGAGGTCGGCGGGTCACGGCAGGGTCAGGGGTCATGCAAAGGACTCCCCGTCTGACCCCTTGAGCACCGTGAGCACACTGATAACCTTCTGGGGGAGTGGAGCGAGGAAGCCCACCCTCCACCCCCCCCCCCCCCCAGGCACCAGAGAGAAAGTGAACCAACCAACCAACGACCGGGGGAACAATAGGAAGAGTGGGATATAAAAAGCAACTGGGAGTTTCTTTTAATAGAATATAAGAATATAGAACAGAATAAGACTTGATGAAGGTCATCTCTTCAAGGTAAATGTGACACGTGGTGGCAAAGGCATTCATTATGCCGACCCAATTTATTTGGCTACAGACGCTTTCATGGTAATTTTGGGCATCTGAGGCCCATTTGCTTTTCCCCCCCCTTTTACTATCGTGAAGTTTTGAATGTATTCTATATAAACATGATGAATAGATTTTTTTAAATAATTATGCAGGACGTTAGTTCAATTATGAATGTTGACTTTGTGGGTATTTCAGACACTCAGACAATTATCCGAGAGTGAAGTAAAATCACACATTAGGGTATTCTGCTATACAGTAGGCGTTTAAATGTTTCTGTGGGAAAAAAAAGGTGTAAATATAACATAATTAATTAAACAGACAAGTCTGTTTTTGCAAGATACGCTAGCTTCTGGGGGGGTTACCTTATACCTGCGAGTAATACGGTTGTTTTTCTCTCATATAATCATAGGTCTATAGTCAGTCATATATAATCATAGGCTTAGTGTAGTTACCCAGTGGGATGTTAATTTCCATTATGCCGAGTTTAGATATTTCATAATATGCACATGAAGCATACAAATATATACTAGTGTGTATCATGTTCAGTTAAAGACAAAACTCAAACGATTCTCCAACGGTACCAACCATCAAAATACATCTTCCATCTATTCCCGTTTCATCTCAGCCCTCGCTGAACATTCAGCACGGACTGGCTCCAGTTGGGTAGCACTACACACAGCAATATAATGTTCACACAGTGTCATTTTTCTCTTTCTTGTTTCCTGCACTTTTAGATGTATGGCTACTAAAAATATTACAAAAGTTTTCTCTGCTGGCGCTGAAGATTGAGGTACTCCTTGTAGATCCACCTGGCGAGGGTGTGCCCTACAGTCTAAAATAAGGATTCTTCTCCTGGTGGAGTCTTCTGAGCGTGTCCCTCTACTTTTCTGCCTTGCTTTGTCTGTGTGCATGTGGGTCACCGGTACATCTCGTCAGTCTATCCCCTCCTATGTCTTCTACTTCTACATTTTTTTCTTTTCGTTGACTGTCTTGCACTGATTTCAAGGGCATTTGGTCGCCTGTAATGACATGCCCCAAAATAGGGATGCCAGGTTGAGTGGTTAAAGCCGCATGCCTGATTTTAATGCAGGGATGTCAACATCTTTCTTTAGACAAAAGAAACGAGTGAGAGATTAGAATAAGTGAGACTAAGGTTTCTAAGGTGCCTTTGAGATCATTAACAATAATAGAGAAAAACACACGCAATACTGGAAGGAAGCTCTTTCGCAATCGACACCTGCCATTGTGAGCCATATCTCCCTTTGTGCACTAACTGAAGGAACTTCCCCCCATGATAGTAGTTCTTATCTTATCTCATCACATCTTGAGCAGGATAGTGGTTAAAACCCACAGTTAAGACACCTGGTGATGAATTACGGGTCTGGTAAAGATAATACGTGTTAAGATTAATGTTGCCCAAAGGACGGATATTGACATGAGATAACCGATGCCTAAATCCTACCAGCGATGAGGCACCAAAATGTTTTACATTTTTAATTGAATTTTGATTAATTATCCAAGCTTTTGGTGATCTAAAAAGATCAATAAGTCTATGTATGTGGCTGGTGAATGGAGTCACACACATCACAATGTGGACTGAACAGGCGCTTGTGATCACGTCGGCTAGTGTGCTGGCGGTCTACGCCTCACTTGGCCAAATGGAAATAGCAATCTGTATAAATACTATAGGCCCAACTCGGGAACGATGCAAGTTGGGAATGCGTGCCCCGCCCAGTAATGCAATTCTTCTGACTACACATGGGTGGTCGTGTCCTAGAATGAGAGAACAGGGGGAAGGGGATCAACATCACGTTTGACCCCCAGCAAAAGCTCGGAGGCGTGTCTCAAAAAAATATGATTGTTGGCCGAATAACAGTGAGTTTAGACTATTTCACAGCTTTTATTTGTCACTGTATCGGTGGTTGTTGCAATCAGCTGCACTACAATACTTCACCAGCTGTCACTATGAAGAGAAGAACAACATAATGGAGTGTACAATACATGCACGTACGCAGAGATTCTGCACATTTACGAAGTAGTAGGATTTAACATGCTACTTGGCCTGGGCCGTGGCTCAGCGGTAACCCAGTCTGGCAGTGTGCCGCGGGTTCGACTCCCGATCCCGACGGCCTTCACTGCATGCATACAAATATCTTAAATGCTGGACCTTCTCATGTCTATTTTTATCTCGATGTCTGACTTCATGCACATTCACTGTCTTGTCTTGCATTGTGTTTGATATAACCTATGACCTAACTGTAAAGAACTTGATGTACAGTATGTCCTGCCTGGGAAGCACTTTGAACTGCAACCCTGTATGAAAGGTGCTATATAAATAAAGCTTATTATTATTATTATTATGTCTCTCCCCAGCCTACTGTCTATCCCTCTATAAAATAAAGGCGAAAGCCAAAGGACATTGTAAGTGCAAAGGATTCACGAAAAAAAGACACATTTAAACTGTACTGTACATATGCACAAACCCTGTTCGAGATAGAGTTGTGAAAAATACTATGAGGGTTTATTACAAACTGAAATGTTATTAATGAACTCATTTTATTTTATTTTCCAGTGGAAGTTAGGCTGTGTAATCCAACACCGACTCTCATGCAAATATAATATAAGGTAACAGTAAATACATAGTGTAAAATCCTTCACTGGCAAACAACCATTGATTAAAATGGGCAACGAACACTATGTTTAATTCTTGCTGTCTGTTTACTGCCCCGTACGGTCAATAGCTCAGTGTGTGTGTACATGTAAACATTATGCGCTGTCTGTCTCACACGCCTGCCTG
This sequence comes from Protomyctophum bolini, assembly GCF_963924005.1. NCBI lineage: Eukaryota > Metazoa > Chordata > Actinopteri > Myctophiformes > Myctophidae > Protomyctophum > Protomyctophum bolini. The sequence goes on from NC_137868.1 coordinate 10,472,149, forward strand.
CGCGTATACCGGGAAACAGCAGTCGTGTGGGAGGCAATGCAGTTGCTGCGTGTCTGGTGTGACACGACCCTCTAAACAACAGATGTACTGAACATGTACACAAACACATACGTACACACACACACACACACACACACACACACAGAGATACGTATAGCCATACTGTACATGAGCAGATGCACATTATAATACCAACCCCCTGCCCCTAACAATGGCACCAGCCTTCAGTACAACCTGTATGTCAGCCCCAAGGCCAGAACAACATGCCTGTTCTATCACAATGAGGCCAGCCATAAACTAACTCTTTCGGTTTGAGCAGAACTTCACCTCTCTCTCGCGAGGCATTATTATAAACACTGACTGCAACCTGGTGGTTTGTCTATCTAGAGCCTGATTTGTAGTTCAACGCACGATGGTGTTCCTCTTTGTCGAGTGTGTTTCTTGAATGGGTTATGTGCCGACGACGTGCGACCGAGTGCAGATTGGGCTTGCCTGAATGTGTGTATGCGTCGTGTGCGCTTATGGAGAATTAATGAAGGCCATCGCGGTTGTAGGCGGAATTCAAGATGAAAAAAAGATAGCTTTACAGAATGTTTAAGTACAAGAAAGAAAGAAAGAAAGAAAAAAAGAAAGAAAGAAAGAAAATATAGACTCTTACAGATCCATTCGCTTACACTTGTACAGTTTTTCTACTGTGTAGAAAAATGTAATTATATATATTTTTTTATCCACAGTGCTTTACAACGCACATTACATTTAAACGCCCGACCGCATTTAGGGGTTCGGTGCCTTGCTCAAGAACCACTGACCCAGAGGGAGCCGTGGAATTGAACCGGGGACTAGATTTGATTTGATTTAGCACAGTATAGAACAATACAATAAAGCATACCCTGGGCGATAAGATACAATAGACATTAGAACAAGATATAAAGAATTTCTAAGATATACATGATTGCAGTATATTAAAAAAATATATAAAATCTACAACACGATTCAAAATACTTGATAATCTATATGACGTGATTAGAGACGAGAAGAGAATACAAAATAAATGATAATTAAGTGATTTGGTCAATCGGAACAACCTTCAATTTGTTCTTATACGAGAAGAAAAGTTGAAAAGCAGTAGAATATTATTTGTCCCAGAGTGACGTAGCTCTCTGACCTTCCCATCATAACCAATAAGAGGCCACTGTGACCACTGAGCCACTGCCGCTCAGACGGTCCGCTCTGCAAAGATACAGGAAAACAAGGAGCGTGGGGGGGGGGGGGGTTGATGGGGGGGGGGGGTGGGAGGGGTGCTGGCGTTTTCTCCCCCTCCTAGTGGGGGGTGATGCTCTGCCATGTTATTGAAATGTGTGAGTCCTGAAGCGCTCTGCGCTGTAGTTCTCATTAAACCAGTAGCACCGTTTGCCTGGGTGTCTCTTTCCTCTTTAATAATAAAACAACGTCCCCCCCCACACACACACACACACACACACACACACACACACACCACCACCTCTTTCTTTCTGCCGACTTAAAGGATTTCCTAATTTAATCAACACAGGCACCAACAAGAACAACAAAAGCATCAACAATAGCAACATGGCCTCCAGTGTCTTGTCGTACTTCACAGAGTGGAGAGAACAAGCCTGGATGAGAGAAACTGTGTGGTGTGTGTGTGTAGTTTGTGTGTGTGTGTGTGTGTGTGTGTGTGTGTGTGTGTGTGTGTGTGTGTGTGTGTGTGTGTACTGTGCATGCTTGTACCGGTGTGTGTGTGTGTGTGTGTGTGTGTGTGTGTGTGTGTGTGTGTGTGTGTGTGTGTGTGTGTGTGTGTGTGTGTGTGCATACTGTACATGCGTGTACGTGAAGCGTGTGCGCGCGTGTGTGTGTGTGTGTGTGTGCGTGCGTGCAGGGCGGGATGGGCAGAGGGGTTGTAACATCCCATGAGTAGAGAGGGGTTAACAGGAGGATCAGGGTGTGTGTGCTAATAATGGCTGTCAATCCATCAAACTGCACACTGATTAACAGGGGTGAAGGGGACACAGTGTGTGCGCGCGCGCGTGTGCACGTGTGCACGTGTGCGGTGACATTCAGAGGAGAGAGAGAGAGGGTCCTCACATTGGGACACAGTGACCACTTCTTGACCCTAACAGCACACCATGGTCACAGTGTACACAGCCAGCCTGACCCGACTCTCACCCCGCAAGCACACGTACCCTGATCCCAACACACACACACACACACACACACACACACACACACACACAGTCTACTGACCTCTGTGTCACCCTCCAAACTCCCCCCAAAACACCCTACTCACACACCTCATAGTCTGAGATGACCTTTCTGTCACCCCCGACCCCAGGATCACCCCAGACAAGACCCTGAGAGAAAGTGTGTGTGTGTGTGTGTGTGTGTGTGTGTGTGTGTGTGTACAGAGGTGAAGGGAAAGTGGTGCGGTAGTGGTGCTCTAAGCAAAGTACCGCTCCCGGAAGTTACATTGATGCATGAAAACCGGCTGAAAACAGACAAAAAGACGGCTTCTGGGTCTAAAGACACTTTGTGCTGTTCTTTAGCAGACCTTTCTCCTCATGGGAGGAGAAATGCCAGGGAATGAGTTCAGTCGCTCACTAAGTTTGACAAAATAATGACCCCAACAACAACAAAATACTATCAGATATACACTGTCAAAATGTTAATTTAGTATAACACGCAGGATTATGACTCTGAGACAATTGCAAAAACTGATGGGGTCTAATTACTCTAATAACGGATTTACTCTTTGCCATTTGGCCAGACTATGACATCAGGGAAATACTGTAGCATGGTACTGTGACGTCAGTCATCTCTAGATTTGAGCAAAGTTCCAGCACAATCTGAAATAATGTAATAAATGAGATTTAAAAAAAAGTAATAATAATAATAATGTGTGTTTCACAAGAATTCACAATAAGTGAGACAACTGTGGGGAGTTAATGGCCATGTGTACAGTACACTAAATATGGGGCTGATCACCGTGGCCCAGACACACATACAGGGAAGGCAGAAAGCCAAATGACGTCGTTATGATGACGTCCTCCGGTGACGTTCAGGACTAGGCCAGATCACAGCCCATATGGGGATGATCTTTACGTTCAGGACTAGGCCAGATCACAGCCCATATGGGGATGATCTTTACGTTCAGGACTAGGCCAGATCACAGCCCATATGGGGATGATCTTTACGTTCAGGACTAGGCCAGATCACAGCCCATATGGGGATGATCTTTACGTTCAGGACTAGGCCAGATCACAGCCCATATGGGGATGATCTTTACGTTCAGGACTAGGCCAGATCACAGCCCATATGGGGATGATCTTTACGTTCAGGACTAGGCCAGATCACAGCCCATATGGGGATGATCTTTACGTCATTTCCAGGACGTTCTTCACCAGTTAAAATAATATAGCTTATTCTGGGCCAGATCTGAACAGTTATGATACGACTACAGTTGATCTGGCCTCATCCAGGGACGTCCGTCTTAGTGGGCAGAATTTATGTTGGTTGAAATCAGGTGATATTCTGGGCCAGATATGACTATAATCTTGGATTGACTTGATCTGGCCACAATAAAGATGTCCCTAATTCGTCCAGGTCCTGACCGTGCTTGCTGGGCAACTTCTAGACGGCTCACCCCATAAGAATTCCTCGCCAAAAATAAATATTAATTGTGTTATGCTTATTTAAACGTCCTCGACGCTGATGCTTGCAGGAAGAGAACATTTCCATGATACTTTCAGTATCATGGAAAGTCAGAGCATTTTCAAATGGGTGTTTTTTTTTTTTAAACTAGCTTTGTCTTGGCATCTGATCGCAATGCATTTCACTTTAGAAGAAATAAACAGTGATCTTTATCGAGGACCTTGGAGAATAAACACCTCAGAGACTAAACAGGCCGTGAGGTTTTTTAGGCCCCAGAATGACTTCAGACAGCCAGCAGGCAACAGTTTGCTTGTTTGTCAGTGGTGAGAGAGTCGGACGCTAAAATAGTTCAGACAGGGAATGGTTCGATTTTATTGTGCTAATAATGACATGCACACACGAGTCACGCATGCATTGGCGGACACGAGAAATACAAGCGAACGAGGTGCATGGAGGTTGGACAGGGTTGACAGTCACAGTAGGATCTTCTACATAGTGTGATTTTATAGTGTAAAAATTAAACGAGTATGACTATGACTACAGTATAAGTGCTCATTAAACTGTTAAAACCGATATACTAACTCTGTTGTATATAAAATGTACATGAGGTTTTGCCAAACCAGTGGGTCTCAAAGTGTCCATGAGTGTGTTCCAAATGGCCCTGTACGGGTGTGTAACTCCTAAAGTGTACAAATGGAACCAAATGGACCCTTATGGGTCCATTTGGTTCCATTTGTGCAAGCCCAGAGTTATGGGGGTCCTTGAACTTAAAAACGTTTAGAGAACAACTGCACACTAAATGGAACAGAGCCTTAATTAGTATCATCTGTAACACCAGTTCTGTGAAGCGGCCCGGAAGTAGGAAGGGTTATATATTCTGTGTGCATAGGGCCCATTATGACGTGCCCAGAATAGGGCACTAGGGTTTCATGTTGTTAAATACTATATACTCGTAGTCATCAAAATGTGATGACTAGGAGTCTAGCAGCACCGTGACAATGCTGACGTAGTTTTATTAATGATTCATATCTTACTGACTCATTCAATGATTAACTAGTCAGGTAAAGAACATTATGTATGAAGTATGACGTATGGAGGACAGTAACGGTACACTGAATCATGAATTTCAATAGGGAAGATTAATTCTCATGGGATAACATGTTTAGAATAACTGACTTTTGCTTACATAGCTGAGTGAGTAGATATGACGCACACACGATAGCATTTTAGCATCCTTCCCTACACTGTCCAAACCTTTCACTGGTTCATTCCCAAGGGAGTAGGCGTGCTAAAGAGATAACATATTTGCATGTTATAGGTGTAGGTGACATGTTATTGCTGGGACAGCATTAACCCTGCAGCCTATCCGTGGTGCTATAATTTTCAAGAAATTCCCGTGAAAATATACTTTCGTTGTTTTTTGTCTACTAGCCAAGTATAACATGTAACACAGGAATTGCAGAAAAACAGAGAGGGGTGGGGGGGGCGGGTTGTTGGAGGAGGGGGATCTTTGCACAATATGCAATAGCTCCATCATATTTGAAATGCAAACTGGCTCTTTTTGGCAAGAGACTAGTGGGAGTTGGAGGTGCACTGCAATGGCTTCTGGGAGTAGAAAACAAACAGCACTGTCAAAACAAATGCTTTCATGCCTGCAAGAGGCTGTCCTGCACTGTGCAGTTAGCGAAGAGAACGGCCCACACCAGTCAGCTAATGGGCTAATATGGATGAGAGAGGGATTTTTTTCTGTTTTTTTACATTTTTTTCCTGGTGCTTTTGTAAGCTGAACTTTACATCAAAGACCCGTGATTAATTACTGATAAGGGGTTAATAAAACATTAATGCTTTTTGTAATTAACTACGACTCTGAGATACAGTACAGCCCCCCCCCCCCCCTCCCCCTCTCTCCTCCTCACTCACCCCCCCAGCTATATCTTGTCTTCATCTTTTTATGTCACATTCTGCTGCGTCGTGCCATCTTGCATTTTTTTTCCCCTCTTTTAGGGCTGATGTGAAATCATTAAAAAAAAAGAAAAGAGTATAGGATGGGCCAGAAGGAACAAACACAGCCCCAGATTTGTTTATCTTCCTCCTCCTGAAGAGGACGGCCGGGGTGGCGGGTTTTTAATTAAGGGCTTTTGAATATTAATTTGGAAGGGTGATGGAGGCTCCAACAAGGTCAAGATAAAAAAACAAGAGCTTCTTCATCACGTTGACTTTTACAAGAACCGAGCCTCAGAAAACAAAACACTCTCATTAATTGTCTCGCGCAACTAGGGACTTAAGAACAAAAGTATAGCATTACATCATAGAATGGGGATTTCTGTCTCCCCCCCCCCCCTTCCTCACCCCCCTGTCCTCCTATCACTGTTTAGGCTCACCTACCCTAGGTTATTGTGGGACAACAATGTCCGGTATTCGCCAATCAGGATGGAATATGAAACATCACACAGATCCGTCTTAATCACTTGACTATAGAGATGATGTGTACCGACACCATTTGTACGAGTCATAGGGAAAAAAATCACACTCATATGAAGTGAGGGGTTCCTTTGGGGGCATGCACAAACATGACGTCACTCACGAGTCGGCCATGCTTTTGCAAACAAAGATTCCATATAGACTTGGCTTCCACATGACATCACGGGGGCTCACACAAAGCCAGGCGTTGCGGGGGCCAATCTTAGCCAAACAGGACGGACACACGAACGGACGGACAGGGTGCAAAACATAGTCTCTCAGCCATGCCTTCGCCCTGGCGGATATAAAAAAAAGGAGTTAAAATTGAGTAATCTACAGTATTTTGCCTGGTAGCTGTGGTTTTGTGTGGCCGTTGACTCTGTGTGAGTTATGTGTGCGTGCGTGCGTGCAACGAGCACTTGAGTGGTTTGGGGATACCGACTGCACGGCAGCCCATTTGGAATATGGTCACCACCGCAGAGACCGGCCTGAGGAGGGGAATGTCTGAAGACAACGAGTGGACTGACAGAGTTACACACCATTACACTAACCCACACACACACACACACACACACACACACACACACACAAGCTTGAGCACTCTCGTACATAAATGGGCATGTGCTGTGCACGTACAGTACACACATGAAGGTACGCAGAGTTATACATACACATGAAAAGAGGCACTCTCTATCTCTGTCTTTCTCTCTGTATCTCACACACGCGCACACACACACACACACACACACACACAGTGGATGAGACAGCAGGAATGTGTGGTTAATATTTAACAAACAGGAACAGAAATAGATGGGTTTGTATGTTCAGAGCTGAATAGGTTTCAGGAGAGTGGCTTGCGCCGTGGCACATGAAACATTCAACACACTCCAAACAGTAAATCATAGGAAATAGAAAAGTAAAGTTTAAGCCCAGATAGACTCGTAAGAAGACCTTCCAGTGGCCTCTGGACAAGGTCTGGACGTGACCCCCTCCCTCCCTCCCTCTTGCCAACACGTCCATGCGCCTGCCCTGCACAGCCCACTGGATGTTATTGCAATCGTAAACTATCAATACATCTGCAAAAGGAAAACATTATTGATTGGGCCAGCCACAAGGAGATGATATAAGATTGTTGGACTGTTGGTGGCATTAAGTAAAAAAAAAAAAAAAAAAAGAAATACTATGACAATAAATAATCTATCGCTTTTTTTTAATGCAGGAGAAAAGGACAAAGTGATAGTCGCTGATGGCTTCTCAGTGGTTTTAGGCCATCACCACTGGTGGTAATTTACAATCATCGATATATATCACCGGGTTTATGTTCTCAGAGCGAATGTTACGAAGGGCCGCCTCAAACTGAAAAACCATCTGGTGTGTCGCGTGTGTGCGTGCGCGCCTGTTGTTTTTTGTGTGTGCCTCCTTTGTGCGCCTTTGTGTGCTGCCCTGCACATGTGCTACCTGTGTGTATGATAAATCTGTTCCCGCTCATAATCTATGTGATTCAAAATGTGATATATGTGAGCGTGAACTTTGAATTATGACCCGCGCGGCGGATCGTAAATCTCCCCTCCCAAACTCTCCATGAGTATACACTCTTACACTCCTTGGTTTGGTCCGCTCATAAATCTACCCAAACTGGAGCGAGGTACACTCTCTCTCTTTCTTTCTTTCTTTCTTTCTTTCACACAAACACACATACACACACGTTTGTATTACTATACTTGGGAGGACATCAACATTTTTACGATGGCATTGGAAATGGCTGAAAGCAGGCGAGAAATAAGACGAAAAATAGCCGATCTACTGTCTTACATATAGAGGAAACTTTAACCCCAACATCTGAACCTACTGTATATCCCCAACCTGAACCTTTTTGATGACCAAGAAAATTGCCCTCCCCTTGTCTATTCGTCCAAATCTACTGTACTTGTGGCTACATTTGGCCTTCAGTACACAAACGCATGCACTCACTCAGTCACACATCACTCCCTATACTCCCTCTGTAGAGTTTGAAAACGACAATGAAAAGGCCAGCTGACTCTTGTCCGTTGCAGCCTTTCAGGAGAGACAGGGTTTTTTTTTAAGACGGCTGGAAAAGCTGGGGTTGATACTTCTGTTTAAATCAAACCCTTTAACCCTCCCCGGACTGAATTTCAATGCTCATTAAAACACATTTGGGAAGCACTTTAGAACACTCTAGAAGCTACCCAAACAAGCAGTTTTCCTTACAACGCCTGCGGCGTTGACACTATAAGGGTTGCCCACATGCCCCTGGCAGGTAACTAAAACTTTGGGGCAGGTGGAGTTTGCGTTCAGGTTTGCCCTAGAGGGCAAGTGCTTGTTTGAGAGGGTGACGCAATCATCTATAAGCAAAAGATATCCGTCTAAACACCTGAATATGGCCAGAGCGGGAATAGCGTCTTCTAGCCTCGGAAACCTAGACGGTTTTATTTCCTGGGAGATAAATAAAGTCTGGGTCCACTTCAATTTGGCATAGAGTAGCGCAAACGTTGATCACTCTCTGCTGATTTCTGATCGTCTGCACCTTTGTTAAATTGACGCACACACGCACACGCACACACACACACACACACACACACACACACACACACACACACACACACACACACACTCCTCTCTCGCTCTAATTAATTAGTCTCATGTCCAGCAGCTGCACACAGTTTCTCCCGGCGGATCCTGCCGGGAGCTGCCTATGCCATAGAAAGCATAGGTGAGTTCCAGGCTAAGTGTCTTCTAGTCTGGAATGTAAAATAAGAACACTAGTTTCCTGCGTATAATGTGCTGTTCTCACTGTTGCTAAAAAACATATACCAGTAAAACAACAAGTGTGAACCCATAGTCATAGCTAACTATGTAGGTATTTGGTCATAAGAATTGACTATGACATTTTTTATCGCACAGCCCCAGAGAAAGTAAAAAAGATAAGTATAGGGATGCACCGAATATTCAGCCACAGAAGCTTTATTTGTTATATATCTGTTGTTTGTCATACCTTATGTTTGAGTACTTTGTCTAACTTACTATTTGTTTATTATTTTAGGTGAGAACCATGTAAGAGCTTTAGGGGTTTCTTTTCTCACCTGCACTAATTTTTCCCTTTTAAAGCTGCTATAAGCAATAATGTCAAAATCGTAATGACCTTTCTTTTATTTCCCAGACAGCCAGCAATGGGTAGAACGCTCCCAGATGTCTTTAGTCTCTGTGACACATCTAGGGGCCGCAATCTGCATTCAAAGATGTTCCTAGAAGCTTTGTCATTGGTCGCAATGACAATCAGAAGGTAAACAGGCAAATCGACCAATGACAAAGCTTCTAGGAACATCTTTGAATGGAGATTGCGGCCCCTAGATGTGTCACAACAGAGATTATTCTTTTTGGGAGCGTTCCACCTATTGCTGGCTGTCTGAATACCAACAAATATCAACAAAAAGTTGACATATTATTGCTTATAGCAGCTTTAATATTACTTTTTTGTATTGTTTTTAGTGTGAATAAAAATAAATAAAACTAATACTTGATTGCGAGCTCATTGGCATGGACAGAGATTATTTTCCGAAAGGGTCCTACAGTAGAATGCTTGTGTGGACGACAGAGATCATTTTCCTTTTACAAAGTACATAAAACCATTTCATTGTAAAATGAAAAGGTACTATCAGCGGTGGAGTCCTCCGTAATGTGTCAACAGGGCCAAGTGAATTCTGGGAGAGAAGTCCAGCCTCAGCAGCAGCGGTGCGGCGGTGAGAGGACAAAAGAGTCGTCTACTGTCGTTACCCTGCCTCTCCATAATTTGCAAGTTAGCATGAGGTGCGATATCACAAAACAAACCCCCTCAAAAAAAAAGGAAAGGAAAAAAAAATTGCCATCTCGGCATCCTTCTGTCACCTGTGAAAAGAGGCACCTGCGACGTGCGTGCGCCACGGGGGCAGCCGCCTGCGTGAGCCCGCGGTGGCGTGATCAGACTGGTGGCGCTGGTGGTGAATATTCATTGGCTGCTCAGTGGACACGGTCCGCGTGTGACTTGCTGTGCTATACCGCTGCTGCTAATCTTAGTAGTCGCGTGCCCGCCCGCCACAGTTATATGGAGTAATTAGCGTTAGCATGTCGTGTGGTTTAGGACGCGGCGGCGGCTGACATTCATCGCTCATCAGGCCACTCACAGATGATGATGATCAACATACGGAGCATCATCACCACTAATGAGATGCGGTTTGTTGATGAAAGCCATTCATCGAAATTCCCGAGCATAAAAAAATAGACGGAGAGGGGGAAAAAAGGGAAAAAAGTGGGGGAGAGACAAACAGTAGTAAGGCGCAGTCGGACAGGGCTCATCTCTCAATCTAATGGCGTTAACTAAGATTCATTAACCACCAGGCATCTTTGTCCTGCAGGAAATCTTATACGTATGTTTGCGTTTCTCTCTCTCTCTATCCTGCACAATGTCTCTTTCTCTCCCTTATCTCTCTCTCTCTCTCTCTCTCTGTGTCCACCATGCATATGTGGTGGCATTAGTATGTGTGGCCGTGAGAATCAATTCAGAATTAATCTGAAGCAATGGCCGCTTCACTTAAAGCCATTATCCACAGTGAAGCACATTCACAAATGACAAGGTCTCAGGAGTGTGGCTGTGTATCTGTGTGCGTTTCCTGTGTGATAGTGCATGTGAGCGTGTGTGTGTGTGTGTGTGTGTGTGTGTGTGTGTGTGTGTGTGTGTGTGTGTGTGTGTGTCTGCGGCTGCGCGCATGTGTGTACGCAGACGGGGTGCTCATCATCTCCTGGAAGGATTGATATGAACATTCTGTCACTCACGGGCAGCACAGATGGCTAATTTCCGGAAAAGAGCAGATTTGAGCCAGGTTTTAAAGAGAAAAAAATAGAAATGGCACTTTTTCAAAGTGTGCTTGTGTGCGCGCGAGCGTGTGTGTGTGTGTGTGTGTGTGTGCGTGTGTGCGTGCCTATAATGTAGCGAGGGCTCAGTCAGGCTTGACCACTGACAGATAAAAGCTTTGTGTTGTTGAGCTGCCAGCCCAACATGGCTGCCTGTCAGAGTGTGAGTGAGCAGTGTTTGTGTGCATGCGTGCGTGCGTGCGTGTGTGCGTGTTTGTGTGCGTGCGTGCGTGCTCATTTGGCGGTTGTGTGCACTGTGCACTGTGTGCAGTGAAACCTCAACAGTGATCCAGGCACCCACAGCTGTGGAGCAGCTCCAAAGTGCTAACATTTAGACAAACAAACCTCACTCTGCAGCCATCAGGAAGGGGAAAAAAAAAGATAATGTGGCTCCAAAAAGCGTTTAACACTTCCCGTCCTCCACTACCAACACGGTACAAGTTTGCGAGAGGGTGAAAGCGAAAGGTTGTGACATCGTTATATTGCCGTTTATTGTAAAATAACCAACTTAATGACCACTGACCGTCTTTAGGCTACAGGCTGGGGGGCTCCGAGATGACCAGAAATACAAATGTGAGTCATCTGCTTGACTCCCCATTAGTAAAATTGAGCGGAGGTGGTTAGGATGTCATGTTTATGTGATAACAGCCTAGGGCATAACCCCCCCCCCCCCCAAAAAAAGGAAAATTAAAATCCAACAGAAATGGCACATTCACATCAGAAAGAATAGTTCGTCTCGGTTAAATGGTGAGCGTTTGGGTTGGAATGTCGGTAATCCCGCACTTGCCATCGCGCCAAGTCTCACGAGAAACACAAGCTGGCGCAGGGCATTCCAGAAAAGTGTGTTATCATGAGAGAGAGAGAGAGAGAGAGAGAGAGAGAGAGAGAGAGAGAGAGAGAGAGAGAGAGAGAGAGAGACAGAGACAGAGAGAGAGATGCACTGTATACTTCTATTACTATACTTGAAGGCCAAATGTCCCCACAAGTATAGTACAATTTGAGAAATAGATACTGCATTGTGAGGACAATTTTCATAGTTGATATATGGTTAACCATGATGGGTTCATCGAAAATACCCGTCCTTTGTTCTGGTGACTTATATTGTCCTTCTAATACGTGAGGGGCCGTGTTTTTTCATTTACCGTTTTCATTTATTTTTTATAATTATTTTTGATTTTATTTTTGTCTCCTCCGTCCTGGACAAACTTATTTTCCAAAACAATTTGTAAAAAAAAATTTAAAAAATAACGGCCCCTCATATATTAGAATTAAATGGACAATATCAGTCCATCAAGGTTAAAATGGAGTTTGAAGTTACAATGGGTTTGTATAGGAAGGAGGGCGGGGGGGGGGGGCAGCTAAAATGAATATAAAATAACTAAATACTGAATCGAGCGACTTACAAAACTGTCTGGGGTGTTCACATGGGCCCGAGTAGACGATAAAATGACCAAAAGTTGTTCTTGAAAGTGAAATATCCCTTTAAATCAAGACTCAGGATGTTATTGAGCGCGTACCCATATGACTAACCATGCGGTGTCTGTATAGATGCATAGCTGTGTGTACAGATCTGCGCTAAGCAGACGAGGGACCCGGTGAGTGATGCTAAACGTCGGAACGCCTCGTCCTTGCCCTTGTCAACATGGCGCCGTCCGTTATCCCTCACCTAGCAGACAAAGACCGTTCTTTAACAGGAGGGATCATCAGTCGCCTTTGCAACTCTGCAGATTCACTCCATAAATCCTAATTATACCCCCTCCCCCCCCCGGCTCTCCCCCTTCTCCGCTCCACAAATAAATGGTCAGAAAGTGTAAAACATCTGCTGCGTGGATCATCTCGGTGGCTATGAAGGTAAATCACCCTCGTCTGTTTCGATTACGGAGAGACGGGAGACTGACGAGGCCGCCGTGGGCCCGTCAGAGAGGCTCCGGCTTGATCACGCTATACAACGACACGTTGTCGCCGTTCGCTTCCTTAACTACATTGTATTTTTCAAGTATTTAAAAAGAAATGCTAAAAGCCTATCTAAAAGCTCACAACTCATTGTATAGCACTAGATAGTATTACATATATGCATAGTTTCATTATATAGATATTCCACTGTTATGTTCTTACTTAGCTTACATATTATTCATGATAACTAGTTTTTATGTATGTACAGTATCGTCATGTTTTTGTTCTTGCTTAATGTACGTCGCTCTGGATTAAGAGCGTCTGCTAAATGCCTAAATTGTAAATTGTAAATGTAAATTGTTGTAGTGCAATGTGACCAGCTATTTACACCACGAAACACAATCTTAAAGTATAAAATAGGGCTTAAGTGTTAATACAGTATATATCAAATGTTTATTTTTTTCCTTACATTGTTCTGCACTGCAACAGATGGCCTAATGGGGGGCAAATATCGGGTTCAAACTAGTTTAGTTTTCTGTTGTTGTCTTGTTTTTTTCCTTTTGCAAGCGTCTGGTATGTTATTATTTGCCCTCGTCCTCTCGGCCTGTCTTTCTCCTGTTCTCTCCTCTCTGCTCTGCCTCCAGCCAGCCTCCACACGGACAGCAAGGTCAGGCCATGTCACTCCGCTCTGCCTGCTGTGGGCGGAGGGTCACCGGGCCAGATACCACCACCAACTGTTCAATATTTGAAGAAATCAACCGTTCTGTTTATTTGATACTGTGCTGTATATCATGCACCATCTTAACCCATTTAGGCTGGACGTCGAAATTTTAATGTCTTTTCTGAAAAGAACATGTTTCTATGTCAGTTGTTCTCAAAGATTCACGTCAAGGAACCCCAAATATATATGACATTGGCCGATGACCTCCCATCTGCAAATATGTAGTACCAGAGACCCTCTCAGTAGCAAAGATTTGAGTGAAAAAATGTCACGATTTTTCAAAAATAGCAGACCTACAAGCTCGTAGCGCACCACTCGGCTATTTTTCAATAGCTAAATTATAACATAATGTTATAATTACACCAAAAGGGGTTCCCGCCCAAAATGGGTTATCACAGCTTCCTCTTCACCTCCCCAATTTTTAACACCACAATTTGCCAGGGAGTCGACAAGGCTCGCTGCCGCTTTTTCCTGCTCATGAATATTCAAACCTTGAATTGCCGTGAAAGAAATGACAACTGGCAATTGTTACACAGGGTCGCTGATGTAATGCGTGTAACCGCGGGCAAGCAAGGGGGCTACAAACATAAAATGGCCGTTTAAGGCTACGGTCTAAATGCGAATGTGAACGTTTCCTTCCTCTCCGGGTCGCCCAGACTGAGCATGGGCAGCCGATGGTGAAATGGAGTGCAGGCGTCGTGTGTAAAAATGTGCCGTTTAACCCATTCTGACCTGAGATCAGATTCATACGAGGTTTCCACTGGACACACACTGGTCTGATGAACCCATTCTGACCTGAGATCAGATTCTAAAAATGTCAGTCGTTCTTCGAATTTTTCAAAAATAGCAGACCTACAAGCTCGTATCGCGCCACTCGGTGGCGCGATATGAGCTTGTAGATCTGCTATTTTTCAATAGGTAAAGCATAACATGATGCTAACACCAAAATGGGTGCCCGGTCAGAATGGGTTAAAATGTGAGCGCTCTCATGTGCAGCCGAGCTACGCCGCTTCCTCCACAATAAAAAGGTGATTTATTTAGTGTTTGGAGGGCTGTCAGGCCAAGCGCAGGGTTTCACAGGGTCTAATTTGTTCTTAAATTGCTTGGCTAGATACACACCCGCACAGCCATGAGCGGGGGGACACCCACATAGGCGGTTCAATAAAAGGACGCACGACATGTCACTCCGCCATTACCACCGGCTTAACGCATAGAGGATGCAGACGCCGCGCGTGCCCGCGCAACTGCGAACATGCATGCGCACGCGCGACCGCGCGTGTAAACGCACGCGCGAGCTAATGCACCGCCTGCATGTGACTGTGCAACCCCACCACATACAAACATTCAAATGATATCACAAACTCTATACTTCATGCCCCCCCTCCATCTCACTCTAGCTTCTTTCTGCAGCCTCTTTCTCTCCCCCCTCCCTCTCTCTCTCTGTAATGTCCTCTCCAGACACCAGTACACTTGAGGGGTTTAAGGTAATTGCACTCAGGCCTTCATCTTAGGGCTGCTCTCTCACATGTGGAATCATTATCCAGGCTAACAATTACAGCCTGCTCTGGTAATTGATCAGAAAACTGTCTTGGGGAGGTTAAAAGGTATTAAATATCACCCACTTTCTTAATTTACTGCGCCTGTCAAATAAAAAAATAAAAAAAAGGGAAAAAGGAGTGGAAAATGAGAATCTTTTAGCCTCTCCTTCTCTCAGCCTTAATAATGACCCCCAATTAGAGTCCTTCTCTGTTACTATGCACTGCCTCGAACGCACGGCCGTTGTTCCTTTGGCTAATTCTGTGTACACAGGGTCATAAAGTTTTTTTTATTTAGCGCCTTGGTGTTTTAGATATGCATGTGTGTGTGTGTGTGTGTGTGTGTGTGTGTGTGTGTGTCTCTGCTTGTGTAGGAGTGTGCGCACATGCATGTCGGAGCACGTGTGTGTGTGTACACGCGCACGCGTGTGTGTGAGATTTTTGTGGGTTTCATGGGTTCTCTTTGCTTTCTCCAAATCAACAATTCTAATGAGTTGCCACAGGCAATTATTGCACACTTTAACACTGACCCTGAAAGATGAGGGGGGTCAGAGTGTGCTACTTTATGCTTTTTTTTGCATGTAGTGGTAAAAGAGAAATACGAGATGTCCATTGTCATTTTAGTAGTCCATTATGTACAAATCCCTCCTTTGTTCTCTATTATAATATTCTACAGTATCAGCATGTGCGATAGCAAAAAAGGGAAAAAAAACAAGTCTTATACTGTAGCTATACTGTAGGGTCCTGTATGGCATTGTTGCTCTTGTGCAGAAACCTTGCATCCCTAACTATCATCTTTATCACTATTTTCAGAAATGAATGCCATATTTTATATAAAATAGCGACAAAGTAGCGAAAGACTTGTACACAGAATGTCAGAGCTCAAAAAATAACACAAACTGTGCGCATTAATGAGCGTGTGTGCGTATGTGCTTGTGTGTGCGTGTGCGTGGGCGTGTGCGTGTGTGTGTGAGAGAGAGAGAGACAGGGAGAGAAATACTGACTATTTACGGTTTAGAAGAATTATTAAAAATATTATTATCTACAGTATATATGAGACGGTAACAAGTTGTGAGTGCACACTTCAGTTGGCCAAGTCATAGACCGTCCGTGACACATGCAGAGCATGCGAAAGCGCCCCTACGCCTGTGCTCCGCAGCCGCGGTACCTCACCGACCAGGCCCGTGTGTTTTCAACCCAGCTCTGTGGTTCCTCTTTCTGCGATGCGATGGGCCAAGAATATACACGGACAGAACATCAACAACCCAACCTACACACTACAGCACGGAAATAACACGCCAGCGCCGGACACACGATGTTCACAGAGAACAACAACACGATACTACAACAACACAACCTGTCCAGCACAGAAAACACACCGTCAGTGGGCATGGATAAAGTGTGCGTGTGTCTCACTCGGATCGCACTGCGACAGTCGAGCTTCTAGTTATTATTTATACAGTATTCAATTGTGGCCTACCTGATGTGGTAACTGCACCCAGCGCCTCCTTAGGGAGGTCCTCGACACACGTCCGACTGGGAGGAGACCCCGGGGCAGACCAAAGCGCAGTTGGAGGAAACACATCGACTCTCTGGCCTTGGAACGTCTCGGAATCCCCCAGGAGGAAGTCACTAATGTTGCTCTGGAGAGGGAAGTCTGGAGCTCTCTGGTGGAGCTGTTGCCCCCACGACCCGACTACGGATAAGCAGTTGAAGATGGATGGATGGATGGACCCAGCGCCGTCTTCAAAATCATCCAATGGGGCGCCATTTCACACCGCTGTGGGAGAGGGGAAATAAAGGCACAATTGTGATAAACTGTCTAATTTTGCCTATTGGATTCAATTTTCATAATGTGCAATAGTTTGAAGTTTCAAACTGCAGTATCTCAGTTGATGCCTCAAACGAACAAAAAAGCTAAAGATTTGGACCCGGTCTTTGCTTGGCAGAAGAAAACAGCATGAACTGTCTGGCTTCTTATTCTCCAAAGAGAGTTTGAGGTAGTATCTCCAGCCATTCTTCACAAACATGTCTCAGCAACCACATATTCCCTGTGCTATTTAACTCATGAAACACCTAAAATTGCTCCAATCATTTTCCCATTAACGTAGCACTTTTGACCTGAGATCAGATTCTAAAATTGTCTTCTACATCCTTAAAAGCTATGTTTCTATGTCAGTCGTTTTCAAAAAGTCGTTTTCAAAAATAGCAGACCTACAAGCTCTTAGCTTGTAGATCTGCTATTTTTCAATAGCTAAAGCATAACATAATGCTAACACCAAATCCAAAAGGGTTTCCTGCCCAAAATGGTTTAAACTTTAAACCATTTTGGGCAGGAAACCCTTTTGGTGTTAGCCCTTTAAACTTTAAAGGGAGAGATAAGGTAATTGACCTTTGAGATATTTACAAACTCATTCCAGTCCCAAAACTCCCACTTTTAGCAGGAGACTCCTAAATTGTGTAGCACCGCAGCTACATTTCTGTCACTCACTGTCCTGCCTGCGTGTATGTGCAAATGACAACTAATTCATGACTTTTTAAATGACTTAACAACAAGGCAGGCACTCCTGACAGAGGTTTGTGTCCATCCTCATTGCAATAGAAACACAGGAAACAAGGACGCACATACACACACCTTCTATTCATAATAATTGGATTATGACTGC
Organism: Protomyctophum bolini; assembly: GCF_963924005.1. Taxonomy (NCBI): domain Eukaryota; kingdom Metazoa; phylum Chordata; class Actinopteri; order Myctophiformes; family Myctophidae; genus Protomyctophum; species Protomyctophum bolini. The sequence goes on from NC_137868.1 coordinate 10,489,995, forward strand.
AATACACTTATGCATTTTTTGTTATATTTGAATGAGAGGCAGCGACTTGCTCCAAGGACCATGCGGTGACAACAAAAATGCAGACTACTCTAAAGGGAAAATGCTAAGGAACCACATCTGAACTGATCCTTACAAAGAATCTTTCAACATAAAAAAAATGGCAATTGACTTTTAAAATGAAGACATAGGCCTACGGTAATCAGCTACTGGTATATTGTTATTCATCATACCCTTTATTTATATCCGGAAGTACAATTGAGGGCAAGCCCTCATTTTCAATGAGATCTGTTCTTCATCTGCAGTCAAACTGTCATTTGTTATCATTCATAAAACAGGTCCACGACCCAGAGTGTGTCGCGACCCTGTGTTTAATGGGAAGTACTTACCTCTGTATCATGTCCAGCATGGTGGATGGATGGATGCTGACTCCTCCTCCACTGCATAATGTGACCCAGAAACTACAGAAACCATGCTGGCAAGTGGCAACGTCATGCAGCTGCTCTGGCTCATCCAACACCTTCCCCTCCATCCTCCATCCATACTGACCAGCATGTTGGAGACATCAGACTATAGTTCCTAAAACAAAAAAGAAGAAAGCGAGAGCTTTGAATAATTCCACGTATTGGTGTAACGGGTGCACGGTTGTGGAAGATATAATACTGTATGTACTATATACTCACGTTATATCCTTTAGGATTCTTGTTTTATTCTCCAAATCAGATTTAGAGTTGAAGAAGAGTTGATTTAGAGTTGAAGAAGGCCACACGGCCGAAACGTCCATCTGTCTGTTTGATGCCTGCTGGGGGAAAACGAGAAATAAAACCAGAATCCTAAAAGGATACAACGTGAGTGCTGGTATTTTATTCTCACAGTGTAGTTCCTAAAACAGACACACCCTTGTCAGAACAACTGTAGTGGGAACAAATATAGAATACCACAGTGGTTCCTAAACCCAGGACAGGTCCCCAGATGATTAGCTTAGTATGCAACATTGTTTTCTCACTCAACAGTAAATTTAACCCATTTTGACCTGAGATCAGATTCTAAAAATTAGGGTGACCAGATCCAAACTGTTCATTTGAGGGACATAAGTATCACATGTGTGGGACAAGTGACCCCGTCCACTTGTCCCACACAAGCCATACTGGAGTACAGAGTTAGCAACTTATTACATGAGTTGCTATTAATAGCCTTGATGTCATATTCGACCATAGGCCTAGGCTAATATTGGCTATCATAAAAATCATGCTTTATTTGTATGCTATTTTAACAGGCTTAAAAACACATATTGCAGGGAGAGACAATGAGAGAGCAGAAGGCCAACTATTAGGGGACTAATAACTATTAGGGCATTTGAACACTAAATGCAATTGCCTGCCAATGTGGGACAGGGTCTCAATTTGTGGGACGCCTGAAAAGTCTTGGACATGAGGGACTGTCCCACGCAAAGAGCATCTGGTCACCCTACTTCTACATCCTGACAGTTTTCTGAAAACGCTATGTTTCTATGTCAGTCGTTTTTCATTTTTCAAAAATAGCAGACCTACAAGCTCAGCGTCACCACTGCTATTTTTCAATAGCTAAAGCATAACATAATGCTAACACCAAAAGGGGTTCCCGCCCAAAATAGGTTTTAATGAACAGAACGTATTTTCACAATATTTTGGTATCACAATACTTTTGGTACAGTAACTGTACAATATTTGAACAGACAGTACAGTAACAGTACTAGGCTCAAAGCTATAGGTTAATATTGAGCCCATGTGGTCCCTAAATGTATAGACCAAAAATGTATATGCCTACTTGTCTTTTTTACCAGTTGTGTTAGTCTTGTGAAGAGTCGAAAACACAGAAAACACAAATAAATAGAATGAAAATAGGAGACCTCTTTAAAAAGAAAAGAAAAGAAGAAAAATAAATGCCTATAGGCTATCTGAAATGCTATTTTGAACCAGCTAAACACACGGCTATATTGCTTGTTTTTCCACTGAAACACCAGCGCGTCTGCATGTCAACATAACATAATTGACAATAATTAGGTTCAATAGGTTGGTGAGGGGAAAAAACGCTCATCTTCCACCCTTCAAAATGACATGAGACAGTGAGGTAAGTGTGGTATGGAATGGAGGTGTTTGTTTACCTTATTTGTTGTGTCGACGTTAAAAGCGCTACATGTAGTACAAACGAGAATTACGTCACCCAACCCAGCTGTTACTAAACGCGGTGAAATGACAACATCAACAAGTAGCATATCCCTCCAAAACCTCTGCGTTACTTCCTGTAGAGTGGTCATTTCAAATTAAAAGCTTGGTTCAGGTTGGAAACAGTCAACCAGTGATGAATGGGTAGAATGAATGAAAATAGAAACTAAACTAATCGTTTTAATTGTATTTGCCATATATTGGAAAATAAAAACATATTGTATATTTAAAGTAACAAAAAACGTTTTTAGGCCTATTTTTTATTGGTAGGAAGGGAATACCCTTTCAAATGCTAATTTAAATATGATATAGTGATATAGTGATATAGAGAAAAATACCAGAGGTATAGATTTATCTTTTTTTTATGTAAATGATCTGCTGCCCATCTGTAACATTTTAACCTTCTGTCTATTTTTAAGATGACGGTAATAATTAAGTTTTGAGTTGTTATTGTCAAAGCACCAGCCTCACAGCATGGCTCAAAGAGTCAAAGTATCAGACCCGTACAGCCAGAACTCTACCTAATTCGGATCTCAATTCCAAGAATTGGATGTTTTCTTTTTACTACTATTTTTATTATTATTATTGCTAAATAATAATAATGCTTGGGTGGTGTTGGAGTATTTTCAATACATATAAGTACATTGTATAGTTACGTACAACTACATTGTACAAGTACACAGCATGTTGTATATTACAACAGGTGGCGTATTGGTATTTTTAGTACCTGCCCACATAGAGCTAGGGGTTTAAATCCATCGCAGTGCATGCGGTTTGGCGTGTCTGTCTATACCAGTGGTCCGGGGACCACCAGTGGTCCTTGAGGGGGTTCCAGGTGGTCCCCATGCAGCTAAATGATGGAGAGTTGGAGTTGGTATGGTAACCAAATGGACCCTTGTAGATCTTTAACTCTCGATAGCATAAAATAGAAAATGTACAATATATTTTGATCAACATTTGACTGTTGTGTCTCCTAATGGTATATACCACATCAACAAAAATATTCACTGTTTTGGGGGTGCTATTTTTGAAAAATCAAAGAACGACTGACATAGAAACATAGCTTTTTCAGAAAACTGCCAGGATTCAGAAAACATTTTTAGAATCTGATCTCAGGTCAAAAGTCTATACAGAGGAGGGTGATCTTTGTCCCTAGCTGCACGCCCCCCCCCCCCCCCTGTGGAACGGGAGGAGCAGGACGGAGGCATATGAGGCTACCTTTCCTCCAAAGTCCAATACAATTCCCCAAATCTCAGCGACTCTCAGCTCACTCACACTCGCTCACTCCAGCATGGCACGGTGAAACTGGTGACCTGCCAAACTGACCATCTTGTGGACTTCACAAGTTCAGATTACTTGAAGGGAGGTCTTTAAATATGTGGCCTGAATACCGGTTGAACTCTGCCAAATTAACAAAATGATTTACGGTCGGACACTGACGTTATGTGACGTCTGACACCATTGATTGCCCAATGCCCAGTAGGATGCAACACAGAAATGTGTGGGGAGGAATTCATTGGTATAATGACTTGGGGACAAATAAATTTGCTATCGTAAATGTAAAAAATAAAAAAGAACAAAGAAACATACATGGAACAACCATGGTAACCCATACAATGGTGGCATGTTTTCCATTTGGGAGACACAGCAATGTTGGCACCGTTTACGCTTGGGCCTCAAATGCATCAGACTATCACACACGCCAGCACGTCGTCCAAGTCCCCATTAATGCCTGGCATTCGTTTCATATACTGTAGACATACGGTACATCCAGCAGCTAATCTATACTGTACATGTTTGTGGTAGACACTAGACAGTCATGTTGAATATAATGCATTTTTACCTGACATTTATACTTTATGTACAATCTGATCATTCAGGATGCATGTTTCTTTATTTAATCCCACGATCTGTATAATCCTGAGCGCTACTCTCCCTCTGCCAACCTGAGGAGAGCCCCGAATTGAGCTCATGCTTCCTTCAATGTTAGAGGAGTGAGCAGGCCTTATCACCTGCCAGGGGGGAGTTTCCCCGGTATAGGACATACTGTAGCACGTGGAAGGAACACGGTATTCCAAACAGTTCCTTTTCCCCTCCATCAGCCCTGATGACACATGTTTTAACTTTTTGGGAACAGTAATTAATTCTATTCCTGTGTATTTATCTTTCACTTAGAAACATTCCACCACTGTGAAGGCACACAAAGGCTTGCACATGGGGCACACAGGCACGCACGCGTGCACGCATGCACGCACACAGATGCCAAACAGACACTTAGGCCTAATGTCCTTGTTGGTCTGCTAATTCCTCTCCAAGCCACTCTTCCACAGTCAGCCCCAGCACAGCCATTACATTCAGCTCTCTCTCTGTCTCTCTCTCACTCTCTCTCACTCTCTCTGTCTGTCTGCCTGACGACACTGCCTGGCTTTGCTCTGGGGTGAGGTTGGCTGACAGACAGCGACGGCCAGGGGGGGTGGGGTCCAGGAGGGATGGGCGAGACAGGAGAGAGGGACAGAAGGAAGGAAGCAGTGCGGGTGGAGGGAGAGAGGGAGGGAGGGAAGGAGCGAGGGTAACAGCAGGGGACAGGGGCTAGCGGGGTGAGCGACGCTCCGTGCCTCTCAAATCAGGTCCATTTTTTTCATTAGCTCATATCCTTGCCAGGCTTTACAGCTGGCTGATCAGCAATCAGCAGCCGTTTGTTTCAATCAAGACAGAGCAGCAGCACCTCCACTAGGTTACAGACAGGGCCAGATTATAGTGAGAGGGAACAAGGAAGGGAGGGAGGAGGGAGGGAGGGAGAGGAAAGGAGAGGAAGAGAGTGTGTGTATGTGGTGGGGTCTTTTTACCTCGCCATCACAGGAGACATACGGGGTGAAGCAAGGGACATCCAAATACGAAAATGGAGAGAGAGGCAGCTAGAAATGCTTTGGTTTAAAGAATATACTGTGAGCCTGAAATGAGAAAACGTTCCCCGTCGCACTAGAGAGACAATGGACGGAGGCACATTCTCACTTCAGTATTGCCACTCGTATACTTGAAATCATAGGTGGAGGGAGGGGGAGGGAGGGAAGGATGGAGGGATCGGTAGAGGAGGAGAAAAGCAGAAAAGAGAAATGAGAATGGCATTTCCCTCATCTCTCATCCAGCCCCATGCAGCCTCTCAACCTCGCCGTGCTGAAAGCCCAGAGAGAGCGACGGGGAAAAGATGAGCGCGAGCGAGGGATGATTTAAAGGGCGAGTCCATGGTTGTGCCCAGAGAGGCCTTGTGCCTACTGAGCGTGCCCGACGGAGTGGCAGAGACGGAGGCGTGTTGGATCTATGAGCAAAGTATTTATCCTGCCAGATAGCCTGAGAGATTAGCCTCCGCAATGGTGATTTATGTCCACACGCACAGCCATCTTTTATACCTCGCACCGACCATAGATGACGTCTCCCGCTCATTCCCTCTTCTCTCTCTCTCTCTCTCTCTGTCACTCTGTCTCTCTGTGTGTGTCTCTCGCTATAGCTCCCTTGCTCTCACATTCTGCCTGTCTGTCGCTCTATTGCTGTCTGTCTCTCTCTACCACTCTCTCCTAGACCCTATCTCTCTCTCTCTCTCTCTCACTTCATTCCCTGTGGGCTGTGTCTGTCACCGGGCCCCGATGCCCAGTTAGCCCCCAGGTATGATATTTGATCATAGTAACTACTGACTCTGTCACCTCCATTTCTTTTCTGTTCAGCAGATACATTATATATAAGGCTGCCGAGGCCTGGATGTATGATGACGCAGAGCGGATGGAATCATATGGATATAGACTCAAACAGCCCTGATGGATAGACCTGCTCTCTAACACACTCACGTCAACATAGGAGATTACAGGTATATATTGCACCTCGCCAGACATATGCATCACTTACCTATATATAAACAGGATACGGCAGGAGGAGCATTATAGTGTTCACAGAAACAACTCAAAGGCATCCTTCACTCAGTGTGAATTTATTGAATGCAATCATTTGTTAGGATATACTAATTAAGATCAGCATCAATATACTTTGATAAACCGTATCAGTAAACAATAAATCAATGCGCTTTTTAAAGTCGCATAATACCTTATTGTCAATCATAAAAGAACAAATATATACTAGTCACAGAAACCTTTTTTTTAAACAAATGAAAGTCAGAATGTCCCTTTTCATACGCTGACAGCGATCCACAAAAGTGCATGGTTAAGAGTGATGTGTGTGTGTGTGTGTGTGTGTGTGTGTGTGTGTGTGTGTGTGTGTGTGTGAGATACATATTTCCTAGACTAATTGGATCCATTGGTATACACACGGGTTCCTTTTCCCATTTCCTGAAAAGTAAAACAGTTTTAGACATACAAGGTTTCTGTCTGACAGTGACACGGCCGACAGCGATGGGTTTCTAGGCGTGACAGTGAGACGAGGCAGTCTCACCAAAAGAGTGAGAGCAGTGTGAGATTAATTCAGTGTCCGAGCATGCGACGGCGGGCAGGAAAACGCTCCCCCCCCCATGCAGCTGATATAGTCGCATGTCAGGTCTCATGTTATCAGCTGCGAGTCGCATGCTCCTGCTGTAAGTAATAGCTAGTGGGATGTGACTGATTACATGAGCCTCCTATTTACTTCCATTGTAGACCCACATCCCCTCGCCGTAATTGGCCGGGCTCAGACAAATACGGTGTGACAGCTAAAAGCAGCAGACAAGTTGGGACATTATGCTAATTATGAGATGTCATTACATCTTTAAGAGAATGGCTTCTGGGCTCCAAGAGAGGGAGAGAGTGAGAGAGAGAGACAGAGAGAGAGTGAGAGAGAGAGAGAGAGAGATGTCAGGAGGAGCCACACTCAATCTACTAGACCAGTACGCCGACCCCCTAAAGCCCCTCATATGCCTCTCCGTTAGACCCCCCCCCCCACACACACACACACACACACACACACACACACACACACACACACACACACACACACACACACACACACACACACACACACACACACACACACACACACACACACACACACACACACACACACACACACACACACACACCTCCTTTATCCACAACCCTTGACACTAGCACCCTAAAGCCCTATAATTGTGCAGTCTGACCCAGTTATGCAGACATTGCAGCGGTATGTCATATCATCTCAGGACCTTCGCCTCAACAGGTAATGATGCTGAGGGCTGCTAATGGAGCCGACGCGTGCAGCTGACAGCTTCCTGGTTTGACGTCATTGCTTTTTTTTTTTGGTACCCGTCCGCCATCATGTACAAAGCCTTGCCGATGTCTGGCGCAGCTGTAAATTGGCAGCTGGAGCGCCAGAGCATGCTATGGCACCAAAGTGGACTGTTTTGCACTGCCAGCAATTGCCTTTCATGCATTTCATGCATAGAAAATACACCATGTATAAAAATCTTATTGTGAGGATTATATTCAGTGGCTCTCTCTCTCTCTCTCTCTCCCTTTCTGTGTGTGTGTGTGTGTGTGTGTGTGTGTGTTGCGTAGCCGACCGTGAATCTGCGTGTGTATCAACAATGAATCAAGAAGCAAGAAGGGTTTATTTATCACTTACTCGTGCAAACAGCAAAACATCATGTCAGAAAATCTGTGTGTCTATTGTCAACTCAGCTCAGAAATTACATTTTGATCTTAAAACCCGATCATATTTTATATTGTTGTTGTTGTTGTTGTTGTGGTTATTATTATTACTTCATTATATTTTGAATAGAAAATTATGCACATATTACTGGAGGATGTAAGAACAGAGAAGCTTGCCATCTGACAAGCTTCTCAAAGGTAACATGAAATATAGTTTTGTACAGTATAGTGTTTCTACATTGCAGCATAGATACTGACTCTTGAGAGTGTAAAATGAAATGAAATGGACCTGTACGGGTCCAATTGGTTTCATTTTACTCTCAAGAGTTAAAATATCGTTAAACATTTGCATTTATTTGTAAGAAGTCTACACAATTAGAGAATTGTTATTTTTTTGTTATTTTGATCAACGTTTGCCTGTTCTCTTTCCTAATGGTACCTAATACAGCATATTGGACTGTGGACAAAATATTATCCAACGATAACAAAATATTCAAAGTTTTGGGTCCGGGAGGCTAAATCTCATCAAGGTCCGTGGCTCAAATGAAGAATAAACTACATAAAGGTCTCCACCAGGGCAGGTCAGGTTGTGGCCTCCTGGTGGTGCTATAATAGGCCTATGAGAACAGGGTGCCATTTCTTCTTATGCCTTGGATGGCAATTGGATGATTTGAGGCATTTAGTTCAAAGTTCAAAGGGTGGGATATATTCCTCAGCCTAGTATAGGAAAGTCTGTGAAAGATTTCACGTAAATTGCACGCTGCGTTCATGATTTGAGGCCTTGGGCCTCAAGCGTTGAAAACCAGTGCTGTATGGGGTCAAGACCTGTCTCAAGTTCAACATCATGTATTGGTCACACACATGACACCAATTAGTGCAAACAAAATGGGTCCCGAGTCCCGACCCAACACATAACTGCCAGTGTTCACGGGTGGGAAGCCTTGTATTATAGTTGTAACAAAAACAAGAAAAAATGAAATGATAAACTGAATGGACAAATTACAATGGATCTTTGATGCACAGTTTAAATTGGTATATTATCTTTCTTGTTTAGATGTGATTCATGAAGCTGTTACAGAGTCACATACGGTAGTAGCACAGAGACACATAGGCCTGTACCTGACATTTCACACCCACACATACTGCAGCAACAGCACGGCTACATAAATAGCTGGAGTGCTAATAAAGAGAAAGAAGCAAGGATAGCCCTACTCTCTCTCTCTCTCTCTCTCTCTCTCTCTCTCTCTCTCTCTCATATGTCACACACATACGCTCCCACACAATCGTGCATTCTCAATCTAGCTCTGAGGCCTTGTTTCTCTCCCTCCCTCCCTCCCTCTCACACACACACACACACACACACACACACACACACACACACACACACACACACACACACACTAGCGCGCGCATTCACTCACTACCTACTAGACGATAGAGCATTCATCTTTCACTAATCTAACCACAGGGACCCCTGACTGTCGTGGCCCCTAATAGCAGGAGCTGTCAATATACGGACAAGGTTAGTGAACCCAGGGCCGTAACCACGCCACAGACTCCCCAAACAGGCAGGCAGGCAGGCAGGCAGGCAGGCAGGCAAGCAGGCAGGCAGGCAGGCACGCACGCACGCACACGCACACACACAATTCACTCCACTCAATACTGTAGATATTCAACTACAAGTGAAAGTTGTTCGGTCAAAATACAGGGTTAGTACAAATGACAATTATTTTTTATATGAAAGCATTACTTTTAGACATAAAACTAAAATGAAATTGCTCCTCTGAGCACAGGTTTTATTTTAGATCAGCAAAGTTGAAAGAAACATGGTTTATTTGGGGAGTTGCTGATCCAAGGGATCCAAGGGGGAAATAATAGGTGGCGCTATAAACAAGAAATTGAGACATTTGGTGTGGAGGTTCTTAATCCTGGGCCTACTGGGAGTGTGCGTTCACAGTTTCTCAGGGGTGCTTCATGTGACATTTCATGAAAAATGGGCCCCAGTCGCAGACAGTCGAAAAATATTGCTAACATGCTTTTTCCCCACAACTCCCCCTATGATCAAACCAATTGTCAACAGAAAATTAATGACCATGGCCTAAAACTACACACAAAACAATATATTTTCCATACATTACATTTGGGGGTTAATAAATAGCCTATTCAACCATATTTGAACCAATATATTCCCATTTCAATATACTCATACCAGGACTACCTATAGCCTCAGGAAGAAAACTGGAAATACTGTAAATATATTTCTTCTTTATATGGAAGAAATGTGTCGCTATGTACAATAAAAGAAAAACAATAATCTGTGTAAGTTAACCCTGACCCGCATATCTGTAAACATTTCAATAAAGTAATTAAACAAGATTAATTTCATTAATTGCGCACAAATGAGCATCGTTTCAATAAGTGATTAGACAGAAATAGCTATAGTGCGGTGCCACAACATAGCAGCCTATACCTCTATACCTATACCTAGCTCTAGGTGCTAATTGAATTATCTTAGCCATTGTGTTTTCCGATCGCCACAGGGGGACTATACGGGCACAAACAGGGCGAAGAATTAACCATGCATTTTCAAAGACTGTGATATTATATGGATGTTATCGTCACGTCTCCATCCAGAGACCTTTTGAGCCATGCTAAGCTGCCGGGGTTGGGGGAGGGGGACGAGGGGGATGGGGGGGGGGGGGGGGGGGGGGGATGAGGGGGGGGGGGGATGAGGGGGGCAAAGAAAGAGAGCATCATAAGACACTACAGTATAAAGTACATGTCTGTCTATGCTTTCTCAGACTCCCTTAATTGAGATTAAATTTTCAACAAATTTAAAACAAATAAATAAATAAATCAAACAAGAATCATCAAGCCGATAATAGGATTATTGTTTGTTGTTTGTTTGTTATGGATGGCGGATTATAAAGTAAAGCGGGGTTAAACGGAGGGAAGATTAGCACACAGGCTGCGTTGGTTATCGCCTGCCGTTTCATAAAATTAGCAAACGCAACAGACTGAGAGCTCATTTGCATGAGGAGATAACGCTGGCATTGTTGTACGAGTGTTGCCGCTAATTAGAGGTTGTGCGAATACTGTTATGATGAATTAACTCATTTTGGGCGGGAACCTCTTTTTGGTGTTAGCATTATGTTATGCTTTAGCTATTGAAAAATAGCAGATCTACAAGCTCATAGCGCGCCACCAAGTGGCACGGTACGAGCTTGTATAGGTCTGCTAATTTTGAAACATCGTGAAAATGTGGGCACAAATTTGGAATATAACGAACGTTTTTAACTCAAATCTTTGCTTCTGCAGGGTCCCTGGATCAACATATGTTCAGATGGGGGTCGGAGGCCAATTACATATCATGTTGGGGGTCCTTGACATGAAATATTGAGCACCACTGATACAGAAACATAGGTATTTCAGAATACCTATGTACGTCAGGCCTAAATGGGTTAAGCCCTTCATCATTAACACTGAGAAAACTTGCAGATGATTGGACAGAGCGGGGAGGGGAGCTGACACCAAGGACTTGAAAGCGTATTTACAGGGTGTCAAGTTGACTGACACAAAGGGGAGGAGCCTGGGCCGGCCCCCAATCAAAGTCAGTAGCCTATAAACCAGCTGAGATTGAAATATTATGGGTTTAATAAGACTTGGGCTTTGACCTGCTTCTGTGTGGCTGGCTGGTTGGTTGGCTGTGTGTGTGTGTGTGTGTGTGTGTGTGTGTGTGTGTGTGTGTGTGTGTGTGTGTGTGTGTGTGTGCAAGCGTAGCTGCATGTGCGTGTAGGCCCTATATGTGTAGCCAATTTGTGTTCGCACACGTGTGTTTGCGCGCCTGTGTGTGTGAATATGGCAGTGTGTGTGCGTGTGCGTGTGCGTGTGCATGTGCGCGCGCGTAGTGTGTGTGTGTGTGTGTGTGACACACTGAGAGAGTGTGTGTGGCCTATGTGTGTGTATGCACGCAGACATTGCTGCATGTGTGCATGTGTACAACACCGTATGTGTGTTTGCTTTATCTAAAGTGGTTAATTAAATCGCAGAGTGGAATTGTCATTCGGTTTTAATTATGTGGCGTAAATTAGGAGAGCTCTCCTTCTCTCTCTCCCTCTCTCTCTCTCTCTCTCTCTCTCTCCCCACCTCTCTCTCCCCACCTCCCCACCTCTCTCTCCCCCTCTCTTCGAACCGCCCTTCAAAAACATCAGTGAATAAAAGCAAATGTACAGTACAGTATACAGTTAGATGTTACGCAATCTGATGTGGGGTAAAAAAAGAAGAGAGAGACAGTGCTAATTAAAGCCAGCGCTCTCTGTCAGTTCTGGTAGATAAACACTTCAGGCTCCTTCACAGTGAGACGCTAGATGCCTTGGTGTCAGCTATAGGGAAACCTCTCTTACGCGAAGCGCACTCTGCAAAGGGTGACAATCTCCTGGGAGAAGGTGTCTGATGAAGACCTTGTCTCACTTTCAGAACAGGCCTCATTATGGGCCAAAGTCATATGGATACGCCTTAGCCTAGTTTCCATACCATATACAAATAATGACAAACCCAATAAACTAAGTTTCTCACTCAAGTTGTACATATTATTTCCACACAGGGGATTGCGTTGAGTTCTGTTGTACATCCTGGTCAAATCTTCCACAGGGGAAAAAAATCCCTGTGGAGATTGGTTTGGCACTGCTGACAGTTTGTCATTACATTTCACTCACCCCACAGTTCTGGGTGACCAATCAGAGCCCATGCACTATATATCTGTTTGTAACCGCCCCAGACTAATATCCCTGCAGTGATATTAGTCTGGCCATGCCAGGCTATAGTTGCACAATGTGGTGTGCGCAGAAAATACCAGATCTACAACCTCGCGACGCATCGCATTGTGACGCCTTGTGAGCTTGTAGATCAGCTATTTACAGCACGCGTGACACCACACCAGCACATAACTGAGTATTCAGTCAGAGTTAAGTTAAGGCACCCTATGCCTGAAGGCATGGCTGACAAAACGTCCTCACTCAACCCCACAGAGCACAGAATCTATCTCTATCTCCCTTTCTCTCACTCACACACACACACACACACACACACACACACACACACACACACACACACACACACACACACACACACACACACACACACACACACACACACACACACACACACACACGTGCAGCTATAGCTTCAGGCTACAAACATCACTAGGGTCGGGGGGTGGAGGTGGGGGGGGGGGGCTGAGAAGGGAGGGGGTTGGGGGGCAAGGCTTAATTTGCCTGTTTTGTTACGAAATGTAAAAGGAGCTGTAGAGCGCTGTAACGTTTTACACAGCGTTTAATCCCACTCTGTCATGGCAAACAAGGGGCTAATGGGTGGAATACCCCTTAGTTGACACTTTGCACTGATGTAAGCATGCAGGCCAAAGCTCTAGCCTATATGAGATGGAAAAACAATCTCTCTCTCTCCCTGCCCATGTGTTACACACACACACACACACACACACACACACACACACACACACACACACACACACACACACACACACACACACACACACACACACACACACACACACACACACACACACACACACAAACACAAAACACTTTGTATAGATGTGATAAATGTTATGGATGGTAAACATGTATTCATTTTTCCTAATCAACACATTTATTTTAGTTTCTCTACCTTTCAATTAGTCGCAGGTTTGCATCAGAAGCAATTTCCGAGTAAATAAATTAACAAGGGTTGCCAATGCAACACGCACATACAGAATTATTAGTACCCTGACGTATGTTTTGGCGATGTGGGTGTGAATGTTTCTTAATAACGGTTCATCTGCACCTTACACGTGAACAGGTGCTGGGTCCATAACAAATATGTTTATCCTTCGTCGTGTCATGTTGTTAAAACTATACGGTGGCCTTTACCCTTTACAATCAATAATAATATTAATGGATTCTATACTCAAAGGGCTTTTCAATCTATCATCAACATTTATCAAGACAATCAAACCGCTCCATCGCAAGAAGTGGCATAATGAGAAACAGCAATTTGCACACATCTGTGCAAAGATGGAATAAAAAGAAAAAAGGTGGTTTGTGTGTGTTTGGTTGGGGGGGGGGGGATCGGAGGCCACACCATTTCTCTTTGAGTGACAGCCAGCAGTATTTCTCAAGGCTTCCTTCCTGCGTAAGACACAGGGACAAACTGCACATCACAAGCCGTCCAAGATGGCACACACACACACACACACACACACACACACACACACACACACACACACACACACACACACACACACACACACACACACACACACACACACACACACACACACACACACACACACACACACACACACACACACACACACACACACACACACACACAGCCCCGCCACTGATCTCCCCACCGCGGGCTGCCAATCAGACGTGTCACAAAGCTGCCGTCTGCTTTTTCTGACAGCGGCCAGGGCCAAAACGTTAACCCTTATTGGTGCTGCCTGGAAATACAGCATGGGCACCCATAGTAATATATATATGGGACTACAATGATACAGCATGGGCACCCATAGTAATATATATATGGGACTACAATGATACAGCATGGGCACCCATAGTAATATATATATGGGACCACAATAATACAGCATGGGCACCCATAGTAATATATATATGGGACCACAATGATACAGCATGGGCACCCATAGTAATATATATATGGGACCACAATGATACAGCATGGGCACCCATAGTAATATATATATGGGACCACAATGATACAGCATGGGCACCCATAGTAATATATATGGGACCACAATGATACAGCATGGGCACCCATAGTAATATATATATGGGACTACAATGATACAGCATGGGCACCCATAGTAATATATATATGGGACTACAATGATACAGCATGGGCACCCATAGTAATATATATATGGGACTACAATGATACAGCATGGGCACCCATAGTAATATATATATGGGACCACAATAATACAGCATGGGCACCCATAGTAATATATATATGGGACCACAATGATACAGCATGGGCACCCATAGTAATATATATATGGGACCACAATGATACAGCATGGGCACCCATAGTAATATATATATGGGACCACAATGATACAGCATGGGCACCCATAGTAATATATATATGGGACTACAATGACACAGCATAGGCACCCATAGTAATATATATATGGGACTACAATGATACAGCATGGGCACCCATAGTAATATATATATGGGACCACAATAATACAGCATGGGCACCCATAGTAATATATATATGGGACCACAATAATACAGCATGGGCACCCATAGTAATATATATATGGGACTACAATAATACAGCATGGGCACCCATAGTAATATATATATGGGACCACAATGATACAGCATAGGCACCCATAGTAATATATATATGGGACCACAATAATACAGCATGGGCACCCATAGTAATATATATATGGGACCACAATAATACAGCATGGGCACCCATAGTAATATATATATGGGACCACAATAATACAGCATAGGCACCCATAGTAATATATATATGGGACCACAATAATACAGCATGGGCACCCATAGTAATATATATATGGGACCACAATAATACAGCATGGGCACCCATAGTAATATATATATGGGACCACAATAATACAGCATGGGCACCCATAGTAATATATATATGGGACTACAATAATACAGCATGGGCACCCATAGTAATATATATATGGGACCACAATGATACAGCATGGGCACCCATAGTAATATATGGGACTACAATAATACAGCATGGGCACCCATAGTAATATATGGGACCACAATAATAGGACCACGATGGACACAAATCCCCAGGAACTCTTTGTGTTATCCTTTTAGCTTTAATGTCTTATACTGTGCCACTTGCTGCACTTCTGACTAATAAAGTATTCTATCAATAACAATGGATTGCATTTTTATAGCACTTTTCTATGCATATCTACGTTTTTCTATGCACTACATGACTACATGCTTACTCAAAGCGATTAACAATGGTCCATTCATTCATACTGTACATACATTAGGAGGTGAAGCGGCGAACAGTCAACGCCAGCGTCCTCACTTCCCACATTCACACACCAATGGTGGCAACCATGAGGCAAGGTGGGGTTCTGTGTCTTTGCCCAAGGACACTTTGACAGGAGGAGCCGGGATTCAAACCACCGACCCACGGATCGTTGGACAACCTGCTCTACCTCCTGAGCCACAGGCCCTAGACCCAGAGACAGCTTAGTTTCTTTAGCCTGGCTCCATGATACGACCCCAGACCCAGAGACATCTTAGTTTCTTTAGCCTGGCTCCAGCCCTGAATCGGTATACCGTTAAAAAATATATTTCCGGCTGATTGAAGTGAAACGAAAATGTGTCAGGCTAGTGTTTCTTTTGTGTTTACAGGTAAATGAGTCTGAACCGAAGCACATAATCACTCTCTTTGGGACACACACACCTCAGCGTTCTGCCTCTCTCCACTGTCACGCATATACTCCTGTTCCCCTTCCTCTTTATTTACAGCTTATCTACGTTTTCTGTATACGACAACAGTACAGTATATGACAGATGATTGTATGAATGTGCATGGTGAGCATTTCTGACTTAATTGGGTATATTGAATAGCAGATAATTAGATATTTGATGTGACACATAGAGTCTAATGGGCTTGATGGCGGTTGGTCTCGTGTTGTTCCCATAGCGATGATGTGTTGTCAGGCCCAGTGTAAAAATAACTGAAGTGACAGCAGTGACTTGGTTGTCAGTGTTGTCGAGGCTGGTGCGGATTTTCACAGCCGTGGGTCCTTGTGTGTGTGTGTGTGTGTGTGTGTGTGTGTGTGTACGTACGTGTGTGTGTGTGGGTGTGTGTGTATGTGTTTGTCGTGTGTGTGTGTGTGTGTGTGTGTGTTTGTGCGTGTTTGTGCGCGTGTGGTTGTGTGTGTGTGTGTGTGTGTGTATGTGTGTGTTTGTGTGCGTGTTTGTGTGTGTGTGCGTGCCGATGTTGTGGGTGACGGTGCTGATCGCTGTGTGATGACAGCCTATCATTGTCGCTGTGTGAGAGTGAGAGTGGCAGGGGGGCCTTTTTGGCATGTGTTTCACCATGCCTTCATCTGTGTCTATGGCACTCTGGGCCCCGGCTTAACAAAGGAGGGGGGGGGGGGGGGGGGGGGGGGGGGGGGGCGTCTGTCAGGGCGGGGCTAGCTGGGGGAAATAGAAAATGTGTCGGAAACCGTCACATGGTCACACTTTAAAATCCAGAGTGGTAATTTAACTCAGGGGAACGGACAATGGTTAGATTCGCTGCGCTATTCGGTTACATTTGCTCCCTCTTTGTGTTACAAATAGATACATTAACACCAGGGATTTTTTCCTTTTTTCCCCCTAAACCCATCCTTCGCTCCATCGCCTCCATCACCTCCACCCAAGGATCCGGAACAGGAAGCAGAACTCTCTGCAGGCTCCGCGGGGCCAACGGTGACTGAGCGCCAGCGCGGTGACTCAACTCACCATGGCAACCACCGTGGTCTCACAACGCTCTGCTTTCCTCTCGCCTCGCCGTGGTCTCACAACGCTCTGCTCTCCTCTCGCCTCGCGGTGGGTCAGATCAGACGGGAGGTGGTGGCAGCAGGTTGTTATTCTTCAAGGACCGCCGCGTCTCTGCAAGGCAAAATAATCCCCTACCTTCATTAGTGGAGGATTATTGCCGACAGACAGACCTAGAGAGACAGACAGACAGAGATGTAGGTATAGGCAGGCGGATGGATGCTCTCACGCGCACACGCACACACACACACACACACACACACACACACACACACACACACACACACACACACACACACACACACACACACACACACACACACACACACACACACACACACACACACACACACACACACACACACACACACACACACACACACACACACACACACACACACACACACACACACACACACACACACACACACACACCTAGCACAGGATTTGGTGAGGTTGGGATGATCCCGTCGCGGTGACAGGGAGGTGACAGGCTGTCCATTAAATCAAACCACAGACGGAGTTGCCATACCGACCTCCGTGGCGGTGCTGACGCGGGCCCCAATCAGCGTGGCCATTAGCCGGATTGTCTGTCTGTTCACGGAGGCTCTCAGCGGTAACAAGTCATTCATCTGGGTATATGTATACCTAGCTACTGTACACCAACTGATACAGCAACCGAGCAACGGGCTGGATATACAGTGAAATAACCTGATTAAGTTTGCTCCGTCCGACCTCGCTCAACATGCTGCATATAACGATGTTCTAAAACAGAGGGTCCCGAGGACCCGTAAGGGGTCCTCAGAGTCACTATGATGATAACGATAATGATAATTATTTAAACAGCACCTTTCAAAACACCGCTCCAAAGCGCTGTACGGAGCAAGGTTAAAAACAACATATTTCCATGTCACAATCGAAAGCAATATGAATAAACACAAAACAAATAGCAGCATTTAGGTAGGCTATACAATACAAATATATACAATCGCCTATAGAATGGTTAAAAAACACTATGGGCTATATCTTGCGCCACTCCTTAACCCTTATCCCTAAACTTATTACTATTTTACCTTTTACTATTTAAAAAAACCTTTTAAAATAGTTCAAATAGCTGATCTACAAGCTCACAACATGTAGATGTAGATATATTATTTTATATATTATTTGAACTATTTTTTTATTTATTTTCAATGTAACCTGGCAAATAGGGCACAGGACACAGACATATATTGGGGTTCTTTATTTCCCAAGAAGTTGGTGTTGGTGTATCTTATTGGTATAAAGAATGCCACAGTTTGGCAAATATGGCATGCAAGCCTGTAACATAAAATAAATCTAAACAAAATACGGTAGTGGCACTATCTATATAAAACAAAAAGAGGAAAGATACCACAATGAAATGAGATATTCCATTTCAATGAAACAAACCTAAAACTCACCACAAACAGTGTATGAGGAATGGCCAACTCACACACTGAGCAAACACTGGTCTCCCAAGCTTCACCCTTTTCCACTGATAAACACATTACATTCACAACATTATAGTAACCTCTATAAAGAGATCAACCTTACAATTTATGTAGAATGTAGAATTAGAAATAGAAATACAAAGAATCAGTACTTACAGTACAAAGACACAAAAACTCATATCAACCAAGTTGATATAATAGCTAGTTCAGCTTTCACCTCTTGTTTACAATCATCAAGATCTTCTCAAAGAATCCCCACAAATACAGGTTGCTTCTTATTATTCAAGACGTTTTTCAGTGTAACCCTTGACCCCCAGAACATGGCACTCTTAAAGTGACAGTGTCCCTGGTGGATTTACATAGAACTACAGGCATATATATGCCACTGGGCTACATCAAAATAGTAAAAAATGGCAAATAAGTTTAGGGATAAGGGTGGCCCAAGATGGAGTCCATATATGTGGGTTTTCAAAATGACTTAAACAGAGTCATGGATGGTGCTAACCGGCAGTGCGTTCCATAATCTAGATGCCCGGGCGGCAAAGGCCCGATCACCTGGGTAACTATAGGTTGGTCATTATAGGGACCTCCAGGAGGGCCTTATCGGATGATCTGAACGGGGGACGACGACGACGACTTCAGGAATATTTTCAAGCTAGTCTCAAATATCTCATCAGATATTGATGAGACATGAAGTCATCTAAATATGGTGAGCTATGAAAGCCTCTCCTCAAGCCTCGTATAAAGTTTAATAAGCAACACAATTTTATACAATATATAACAGAGGGCTTCCTGGCTCCGTCTCTCTCAGCTAAGCGGGGGGGGGGGGTCCTTGACCTGAAAATTATAAACCTGTCCTAGAATTACATCTGTTGTTTCCCTGCTTTTGGCTGCCGCTTAAAAGGAAACAACATAAGGGGAAACTTTTTAGTGATGCGTCAGAGAGGCGAACGCCAGCCAGCGCTGAGTGAGAAACACATTTCACCAGTAAAGAGGCAGTTAACCTTTAACCCATTCTGACCTGGCACCCATTTTGGTGTTAGCATCATGTTATGCTTTAGCTATTGAAAAATAGCAGATCTACAAGCTCATATCGCGCCACCGAGTGGCGCGCTACGAGCTTGTAGGTCTGCTATTTTTGAAAAATCGAAGAACGACTGACATTTTTAGAATCTGATCTCAGGTCAGAATGGGGTTAATCAGACCAGTGTGTGTCCAGTGGAAACCTCGTACGAATCTGATCTCAGGTCAGAATGGGTTAAACAGACGGATCATTCCAAATGGTGCTGTAAAACGAATAGACTCTAAATAACGATGGCACACACACACCGCCTCTGCATTTCCCTTTGCCTTACTACAACAATAATTTAGCTGTTGTTTTCAGAGATGTAAAAAAAAAAACGAAAAAAAATAAACATGTTAGTCGTCACGTATCGCTGATATATGCCAGATGGGTATAATTTTTATTTATTTCTTTAATAAAAAACTTTCCAGTCATTGCCACGCAAAAGCATACATGAGGAGTTTTTTGTTTTGTTTTTTTGTCCGGGCCTTTTGTTGTCGTTTGCAGACGTGTTTATTGGTTCCGAACGTATACCCTCGTCTGTGTTCCTACATGGCCCTTTGGGCCTCATATATATATATATATATATATATATATATACATATATATATATATATATATGGAGGTGAAGTAGTGAACGTTCTCCCAGGGTCAGCGCCGTATAACGCCAGTCGACAGGTGCTTCGGTGCCGGTGACCCCGACGCCACAGGCCTCCTCTAGGACCTGTGGGGCATGATGGCTGTCCTGGACTAAACAAGCCCCCCCCCCCACACACACACACACACACACACACTCTGCCGGGGGACCTCACACGCAAACCCCATTCATATACTGTACCTCGCGGTCATGTCTCTAATCTGGTTACCGCGGCAACGGCAGGGATTAAGGGTGGGCGATGAGGGAGGGTACTCCTTTAATGAGACGGCTCATATGCATAATTCATGTAAATGAGACGGGTGGGTGGGGAGGGAGCACGGGCGGGCAGAGCAGAGCAGCACGACTGGTTGATGCCTGATGAACACGGCCATAATGGTACAGGCAAACAGACATGCACGTCGTACACGCACACACACACACGCACGCACACACACTACACACACACACACACACACACACACACACACACACACACACACACAACAAAACACATACTGTAAATGTACGGCACAGAGGCAGCATGAAGGCATACAGACATCAGACATTATGTACACACACCCGGTCTAATATACACACACACACACACACACACACACACACACACACACACACACACACACACACACACACACACACACACACACACACACACGCGCACACACAAAACAGACAGTGGTAAATGCTTTATTCAGCCTGCTGAAGCAAAAATGACAGGGAGCTGATGGTAAGTTATGGTCGGTGGGGTTGTCTGCTTCTGTGCACCGCACAATAACACTGCGCTGCCTTCAGACAATCACGTCCAATCAAATGACAGGGTCAAACTCAGGGCCTGCTCGGAAATCACATTTGCGGTCCACTCACCTGAAGACTGATAACGGTCCACTCACCTGAACACTGATAACGGTCCACTCACCTGAACACTGATAACGGTCCACTCACCTGAACACTGATAACGGTCCACTCACCTGAACACTGATAACGGTCCACTCACCTGATAACGGTCCACTAACCTGAACACTGATAACGGTCCACTCACCTGAACACTGATAACGGTCCACTCACCTGAACACTGATAACGGTCCACTCACCTGAACACTGATAACGGTGCACTCACCTGAACACTGATAACGGTCCACTCACCTGAACACTGATAACGGTCCACTCACCTGAACACTGATAACGGTCCACTCACCTGAACACTGATAACGGTCCACTCACCTGAACACTGATAACGGTCCACTCACCTGAACACTGATAACGGTCCACTCACCTGAACACTGATAACGGTCCACTCACCTGAACACTGATAACGGTCCACTCACCTGAACACTGATAACGGTCCACTCACCTGAACACTGATAACGGTCCACTCACCTGAACACTGATAACGGTCCACTCACCTGAACACTGATAACGGTCCACTCACCTGAACACTGATAACGGTCCACTCACCTGAACACTGATAACGGTCCACTCACCTGAACACTGATAACGGTCCACTCACCTGAACACTGATAAAGGTCCACTCACCTGAACACTGATAACGGTCCACTCACCTGAACACTGATAACGGTCCACTCACCTGAACACTGATAACGGTCCACTCACCTGAACACTGATAACGGTCCACTCACCTGAACACTGATAACGGTCCACTCACCTGAACACTGATAACGGTCCACTCACCTGAACACTGATAACGGTCCACTCACCTGAACACTGATAACGGTCCACTCACCTGAACACTGATAACGGTCCACTCACCTGAACACTGATAACGGTCCACTCACCTGAACACTGATAATGGTCCACTCACCTGAAGACTGATAACGGTCCACTCACCTGAACACTGATAACGGTCCACTCACCTGAACACTGATAAAGGTCCACTCACCTGAACACTGATAACGGTCCACTCACCTGAACACTGATAACGGTCCACTCACCTGAACACTGATAATGGTCCACTCACCTGAAGACTGATAACGGTCCACTCACCTGAACACTGATAACGGTCCACTCACCTGAACACTGATAAAGGTCCACTCACCTGAACACTGATAACGGTCCACTCACCTGAACACTGATAAAGGTCCACTCACCTGAACACTGATAACGGTCCACTCACCTGAACACTGGTAACGGTCCACTCACCTG
Organism: Protomyctophum bolini; assembly: GCF_963924005.1. Lineage (NCBI taxonomy): Eukaryota > Metazoa > Chordata > Actinopteri > Myctophiformes > Myctophidae > Protomyctophum > Protomyctophum bolini. The sequence continues at coordinate 10,512,745 of NC_137868.1, forward strand.
AACACTGATAACGGTTGGAATGTTGGATTGATGGAACACACTATAGTTTAAGTTCCTATATTGGTATCACAATGACAACTATTTTTTTCAAGGTTTTAAAGGAAAAATACCATAATTTACATATTTTTTTAATTAAAATGTTAAATATTAAAGGACCACTTCACCACTTTTCAACCTATCTTCATATAATTGGTCTGTGGGCAGTGCAGAAACCCGTCCACCACCAGTCACATCATAGACGGGGAATCCAAGCCAAGATAATAGAAACAGCAGGCTTTCTATTCCTGAAAATTTGCAATGCGAAAAATGTAATGGAAGCCATTGTTCTCACGGTAATACAGCCTAACGATTAGCCAATTATATCAGGGCCCGCCTATACAATATCATCGCGGCGCACTAGCGGGTCCCAGGCTATAGCCCACACTGTGGGCTATAGCCTGGGACCACACTGTGGGCTATAGCCTGGGACCCGCTAGTGCGCCGCGAACCTGTGGGCCCCACAGGTTCGGAATCGCCATTCTTATACTCTATTAATAATAATGAGCAGATGACCAAACCTCGGCCAAACGGAGATTACGATTTGTTTCGTCACAATTAAAGCAGGAGAGAATAAACAGAATAGATAAATAAAAAATCACCGAGCGAGAGGTTTTAGCGAGTTGGTTTTAGCTCCGCGTTCACCCGCACTCCCTCTGCACCCACCCTACCCTGCATGTGTTGCTGTGCGCGCGCTTGTTTGTGTATTATGTCGCTTCTCAGTGGACATGACAAACGTGTCGCCCCTTTGGTGTGTGGTACACCGAGATGCACCCTCCCAACACGCCCCACACCCCCCCACCTCCTCCCCCCTGCCACCTCCTCGCCCTCCTCCTCCTCCACCCCCTTCACCCCCACACACACACACACGCCCTCCACCTGCTTAACCCATTCTGACCTGGCACCCATTTTGGTGTTAGCATCATGTTATGCTTTAGCTATTGAAAAATAGCAGATCTACAAGCTCATATCGCGCCACCGAGTGGCGCGATACGAGCTTGTAGGTCTGCTATTTTTGAAAAATCGAAGAACGACTGACATTTTTTTAAATCTGATCTCAGGTCAGAATGGGTTAATCAGACCAGTGTGTGTCCAGTGGAAACCTCGTATGAATCTGATCTCAGGTCAGAATGGGATAATAACCCCCTCTGTCTTTTCCCTGCCAGAGCGCCATGTCCAAACCAAACACAACAGATCAACAACTCGGCATGCAGATCGTGTCACGGAGGAATAAATTATGCGCCGCGCCGTGTCAGGTTCATGCGCTGCAGCGCGGCGCGGGGTTGGGCTGGGCTGTCCGTGACATGTGTCAGGGTGGCCCTGCATCTCCACCGCGCCACGCTAATGACGTGGTGGTGGTGGTGCCGGGGCCCGCTGGTGGCCTCCCCTCCTCCCCACCCCCTCCTACTGTGCCTGGCTGGGTCCCCCCCACCTCCCCCTCCCATCACCCTACGTTAGACAGCGTGTCACTTGCGTTGGGGGGTGGGGGTGGGGGGGGATAAAGACGGACAATGCGCCGTCCGGTCTGGTTTTTCAAACGCACAGCTGAGGGGTATACACAGAACCTGACATTTAAGACCTTTCTAAAAACTATTTCACCCGCCTCAACCCCCACACCTGCGCCACGGCCACCAGTCCAACCTTTCTCTTCCATTCCATTTTCCACCTTGAGTTCCTGCAGCTCAAGATGAAGCGTTTTTTATTTATGCATTTTTTTCCCTTTTTTTATTTTTTAGGTCTGTTGTCTTTGTATGCAAATCCGGTCTGACTTGTCTGAATCATGTGTGTCTGTCCAGTAGACTCTGTGATGTGGAGTGACTGAGGATTGCACATGTGTGGTGATTGCATCCACTGGGCCTACTCTGAGCCTTGCATAAGTAATTGAGATGTCAGTATGTGTTCTCATATTCCCCACAACAAAACTGCGGAAAAACATGCACTGTTGAAGGTCATTTGAATAATGCCTTAATGGAAAGGAAGGGCTTGGGTTTTTTCCTTTTTTCCATTTCTTTGGAAGTGCATGAAAAAGAAAATGTCAAGGATCAGAATCAACCAAAATCATATCTCACAGAGACAGCTGCACTGATTTCTGGACTGCTCTCTCTCCCTCTCTCCCTCCCTCTCTCTCTCTGTCTCTCTCTCTCTCTCCCCCTCTCTCTCTCTCTCTCTCTCTCTGAAAAGATAGATACGGTATAAGTGTCTTTATGCATATCAAACAAAACACGAGCCGGTATTTCTCAAGAGTCCTTTTGTAACACAAATTGGTTTTGAGTCATTTTCTGCGTTGACCTCTTTGATATGAAATAGGAAATGACAGGGACATGGTAGATCTCATATGCACAAAAGCCCCTGAGAGGTCAGTGACTAAATCATACATATACACACTGGATAATGGGAACCACGTCATTAATCATTAATATAGGGTTTATTATTGTGGTATTGTTGGCCATGAAGTGCGTCCCCTGGTGCGCTGGCACATTGAAGTAGAATGGTTGATCCCCAGGAAAGGTATGCAATAATTCATGGAACGATAGGATATGGGAATAATTCATATTGCTCATTACGTTCAATTCTCTATTTGTACAAACACAGACATTTTCGTTTTACATGATAAGATGTGTCCTCTCCCCCTCTCCTTTAGCTGATACATCTTAAAGAAAAGACAATCAGAAACAAACAAAGAAATAAACACACTGACAGACAGACAGACAGACAGACAGACAGACAGACAGACAGACAGTCAAACGAGAGGCAAATCGCCACCGGTAATTCCCCCACCTTATAAAAGGAGGTGCTGGCCAAGTCTTGTGTTCGCAAAAAACCACATCCCTCATGATCCCCCCGAAAGATGGAGAGACGTTTCATCTCTCTCAGCGTTTTGTCTGGGCATGTGACGGATGACGGGCCCTGGCGACACACACCTGCAGTCCTCATCCTGGGAGGAGATCATAACTAAAGGCCTGGCAGACAAAGATGATCTCCCACATCCGTTAGCCGCCGCTGTCAGTGCGCCATCATTCTGCAAAGACAACTCTGTCACATCTCCCTCCCACCACAACATAACCTCGCCTTGATGATGGAAGACCTCTGGCTGCCCCATCCAAAACACATATACACCCGCCGCTCCTGACACTAATATTCCACTTTACAAGGGCACGGCGGTGAAAAACCCTGTGCATATCTGTTAAGGCTGAAGCTTTGCTATGCTTCAAAATGCCTGGAGTTTGTGCTACGCATATGAAGAAGCACCGCGTGCGCACTGGAGGAGGTGCAGGAATTGATGCAGTTAGCCCATTCTGACCGGGAACCCGTTTTGGTGTTAGCATCATGTTATGCTTTAGCTATTGAAAAATAGCAGATCTACAAGCTCATATCGCGCCACCGAGTGGCGCGATACGAGCTTGTAGGTCTGCTATTTTTGAAAAATTCGAAGAACGACTGACATTTTTAGAATCTGATCTCAGGTCAGAATGGGTTAATCAGACCAGTGTGTGTCCCGTGGAAACCTCGTATGAATCTGATCTCAGGTCAGAATGGGTTAGGCTACTGTGAATCCGTTTTGCCTAAATTGACTCGCATCGACGACATAAAAATAGACTTGGGAGAAGTGTTTTGTACGAGCGAGCGTGAATAGAGATAACTTTGCGGTTTGAATGCAAGGCTGACAATGGGTCCTTCTATCAGGACGCGAGCAGATTTCTTTCCACTTTTAGTTTCAGATCCGGCACAAAGGCTCTCTTTGGCGTCGATACGCAGACATTGTTTTGTTTGGTTGGAGGTATTCTGGAAGGGTATTAAACCATACATATGGAGTGCGCACACAGTTCAAGGTTTTAAAGACGGGAGACACACGCTGGGCTCCTCGGCGGAGGCTTTGTTTCATGACTGACAATGATCTGCTTGTTGCTATAATATACACACCAGGAACACAGTTCATGAAGCAACCACCACAGGTGTGCGTGTGCGTACGTGCACACACACACACACACACACACACACACACACACACACACACACACACACACACACACACACACACACACACACACACACACACACACACACACACACACACACACACACACACACACACACAGATATGCGTGTGTGTGTGTGTGTGTGTGTACGCATTCACAATGGTGTTTGTGTATAGCCTATGTGAAGGTTTGCGTACCTGTTTGCACGGAGCATACTGTGCTTCAGCTCCCAGCTTATAGTAGTCACACACACACACACACACACACACACACACACACACACACTGTACGCACCTTGAAGCTTTCAGCGCAACCCCCCCCCCCCCCTGAAAGATCTGAAGTGACATGAAATATGAAATATGAAAAGCACGGGGATACAAACACGCACTCCCCTTCTTTTAACTCCAGAGATCTGATAGCCCTGTGTCTCCATCCAAAGGCTTACATTTCATCAGAATGTATACAGTGCACTCATAACCTTTGATACAGAGTACAGACACACATACCGCACCGCACCACACCGAGGCCCACAGATCTGAGTCACATGAATCAACGACGACCGAAGCCGGAGAGTGTGAGGCTCTGTTCACATTTCCATACCGGCACCGAGGACGCGTTCTCCCCTGTTTCTGTCTTGGGCTGGGGGAGGAAGACGTTAGAGAGAGGTTAACACATTTTGGGCGGGGACCCCATTATGCAATGCTTTAGCTATTGAAAAATAGCAGATCTACAAGCTCATACGAGCTCGTAGGTCTGCTATTTTTTAAGAATCGTGTTTGAAGAAAAAGTGTTTGAGAACGACTGACATAGAGAAACATAGCTTTTTCAAGAAAACAGTCAGGATTTAGAAGACATTCACAGAATCGTTCCCAGGTCAAAATGGGTTAATAATTCCTGTACCCCCCCACCTGCCCCCTTCCTCTGCCCCCCCTCTGTTCCCACCAGCCCAGGTAATTTTGTTATTCCGCCTGTGCTCCCGTGTCTACACCCACCTCTGTCTGCCTCCAACATAATGGCCCCGGCCCTGAGAGGAAGCCGGCATTTACTAATACAAAACCTCGAGGAAATCCCTACCAATCCTCAGGGCTCACGTTCTGGTGCGCCCAAAACACAAAAGCTATGCAAATCTGCCCCGGCTGCGTTTATCTACCCTCGGTTTCCGTTTGCACCGCGGGAACCAGCATTGTGCCGTGCGTGGCGATTATCGCATGTAATTTACATAGAATACGCACAGGAAACAGTGCACTGATCTCTAACAAAGGGGGGGGGGGGGGGGGGGGGGGGGGGAGCCTCATATCGGCTCAACAGCTATCTGACGGCGCAGCAAAATTACAGGTTTAGCTGTGGGGCATTAAACCTACAAGGTGTTTTTTATTTGCGGTGTGCAGGGAACACTATCTCCTCCGAATGTTGGCTTGTTTATCTGCCCCTGTTTGTTTTATAACCCGGCTCTGGCAGAACCCTTCCAGGAAGCTGCATCTTCAGCCGGGGCTAATCTGCCCCCTCTCCGTGTTTTCCTTTGTCACTGAATCCCTGTATCAACGTGCAGAGGTGCAGCCAGATCCAGAACGTGTGTAATTGCACAAAGACACTCATACTAATATGCCCGAGTGTGCTCTGTGTGTGTGTGTGTGTGTGTGTGTGTGCAGTGTGTACGTGTCGTGTATGTGTTTGACTGATGCAGCCAGCACAAGGCATGTTTTGAATCTGAGGTATGGAAGTCATAACACTTGCAGCATGATGATTCCAGTGATACAAAAGCCTGGCCGTGTAAAGTATTCTACCTGAAACCCGAGACATGAGGGCGAGATGAGAGATTCAAATTCTTGATGCCGTCGTCGACGCTCTCTCTACCTCCTGGGCGACCTCGAGGGAGGCAGGACACCCGGCATTTCATTGGTTAACTTCTTAAGCTGTGTGGGGGGGAGGGGGGGGGGTCATTCATAGGTCAGTTGATATAATGACTCATCTTACGTTCTTCCCAGACTTGTGAGTGTTAGTTCCACTGTATACTCCCTTCCCCTCCCCCTCGCGCTCTGTAAAAAAAAAAAAAAAAAAGCAGCATTCATTTCCTTTTAACAGCTTTAGAGCGGATCTGCGGAAAGACAAAAAAAGAAAGCAGTATATCCAGCAGAATGATCATCTGAACAGTCGTGTTAATTATTGTCTGATACATTGCGGCCAGTCAGCAGGCTATATCAAGCAGAACAGACACCCATCTGATGCCCTTACACTGTCGTCATCAATATACAACACTGATTCTTTCAGAAAAGACACGTCCAAAGGCCAGTCACAAGCCTAGCATGGGGTTCTCAACCGCACAATGAGGCACCCTTACCACTTATCACCCTCAGCATCACAATCATTACAATCATCATCAGCAGCATATGATCGAGCCTCATGTCACGATTTCTTTTTTTTTAAACCTCGACTCCAAACAGATCCAAAGTGTTGATTTATACTTTATGCTTATACTACCGGCGCGCAACTAAGAACAAATCAGACATGAGACATGCATCATGTAGTCTGGGAAAGCTGAATGTAATATCCTGTAGGGCCCCTAGACAGTTGTGGTAAAAGCTCTTAAATCTGATTTATTTCAAAGAATATCAAAATGAAGTATAATATGTCAGAAATGAAAGATGGGTCATAGTTTTAATTTGCCATATTGCCAACTCTAATGAAGTCCACACCCCCGTCAAATCGGTGAATTCAGCATTTTATGCACACCTCCGTGAAAAATGAACACACCATCACAAGTCTGCGACTGTTAACAACTGCTTTGGGGTTTATTTTACAATTGAGGACATGAAATGAAACAAACTAATTGGTGCTAAAAAGTTTTTTTTTTCTTTTTTACAATATTGTTGATAAAACATTGAAATGTATAGTCATTGTGCATCGCTTAATTATTTTTTTCCACACCATATCATGCATCAAATTGGATGCAAGTATAATTAAAATCATTTCTGTAAACCAAGCCAAAGAAGCTAAATTTGTATTTTTCTTTAAAAAAGGACATTTTTGTAGCTCTACAGTATATATCTATGTACACCATCTGTTTTTCTTTTTTTCTTTTATTATTTTTGTATATAAAAGGACAATATAAAAGTTAGAGAATGCACACACCTTAAGGTACAAAGAATGTGGAGCCGTTTCAAATGGTAAGATATGTCTTATGGAGTACTGACATTTCACTGGTAATCATTTACATGTAACGGACCGATTTCTTCTTTTTACAGTTGAATAAAGCGACACGATTTAGAAAGAGAAAATTTGTAACAAACCATACAACTGGAAAATTGCTATAAGGTGATACTTCACATCGAGAAAAAAAGGTTTTTTGTTATTTTTTTCGTTTTTTGGAGCAAACTTGCATACTGACGGCCATTCATTTCACTGATTGACTTGTAACCAGAAGCAGCATTTTCAATTATTCCAAATGTTCACGTGATCTGTTTCTTTTTCTAATACACTGACAGATTTCTGAGCAGGTCATTCATCATCAAAAACATTGAAGTGACGGGAACTCAAAGAAAAGGAAAGGGAAAATTATAGTCCTTTGATCTTTTCAAATCAATCTGATTTTTGACAAATGCAGAATAACTCTTTACAAATAAAATTCAAATGTCTAAGGTGCTACTTCAGTCTTTCAGGGGATTCTTCCATTCTTTTGGTGTATACAATTAATTTTCACCTTCTTCATATCAAGTATTATACAGTTTTCTCCCCCCCCCCCCCCCCCCCCCACCCCCCACCCCCGTTTCATTTTTCACCCACCACTTTAGTTACCATTGAAGCAGTAGTTGTATTTTTTTTGCCATGAAAAGATTAAAATCTCGTGTTTAACCTTGATTCACTAAAATACATGCACAGATCAGACAAATAGCATATAAATACATTACAAAATAAGTGTTAAAAAAAAACTAAAGCTTGGCAAAACAAAAGCAAAATTAACATGAAAAGACATGGTCCAGTCAGGCAGTTATCACAAAAAAATAAAACAAAAAAACAAACAAAAAAATAAGACTGATTCTTTTTTTTTCTGACGGCTCAGTTCCGCCCAGTGCAGTAACTGTGAACAAAGTTTATTTTAGTGCAATGAAATTCTGGTCAGTTCCACAGCTGTCAGTCTCTTCTCTAAGCTCTAGACCCCGTCCATATTTTAAACTTTCTCCAGCTTGTCTAACTTCTCCAGTTTCTCCAGAGCGGTGACAAACACCAGGTGGTCCTCTGGAGACTTACCGTGGGTCTTGCTGAGGTGCAGTTTGACCGCGTGTTTGCTGACGAATGTCCGATTGCAAAGTCTGCACTGGTACACGGAGCCTGTGTCGTCCTCTGGCGTGGCCAAGGCTAACAGGGGGCTGCCGAATGGCATTTTGTCCGTGATCACCTTGGAGACAGCCTGCTGCTCCCTTAGGTGCTCGGCCGACAGCTTGGACAGGTCCTTCAGGCTGAAGCCCAGGTGAGTCTCCAGGTGGCCGATGTAGGCGGCGGGAGTCCTGAACTGGGAGGCACAGTCGCCACAAAGGAACACGGGCTGGCACGAGTCTATGTTCTTCAGGAACTTGGTGCTCCCCGTCCGTCTCAGCTGGTACTTGACGTTGGCCAGCCAGTGGGATATGGTGGTCATGGAGAGGCCGGTGAACTTACAGATGTGGACCCTCTCCTGGGGCCCCAGGTCGGTCATGGCGTAGCGACCCTCGGGGGTTTCCCGCAGGCTCGAGGCGAACTGAGCCTGGAGGATGAGGAGGTGCTGGGGGTTCCAGTTGGACTGCCGGCCTTTCCTCTTCTGGATGGGCGAGAGGTCCTCCAGGGCGTCCTCGAACGCGCTGCCGTCCGCGTCGGACTTCTCGGAGATGGAGGAGGGAGTGGAGGATTTGGGCGTCAGCCGGCCGGTGAGGTTCTTCACCATGTCGGATATGTCCATCAGAGCGTTCTCTCTGAGCGGGGAGGAAACAGAGTCAGACAGAGACATGAGGGGCTTGTTACCGTTAATGCTGCTGCTGTTGAGCAGTGCGCCGCTGCTGCTGCTACTGCTGTTGTTGTTGTTGTTGTTGTTACCGTTACTGCTGGACTTGGATTTGCTCAGGTCTATTGGCTGGTCGCTGCTCTCATAGAACTGATAGCGGTTGATTGGCTCAGCCGGCTTGGCCTGAGGGGTGCTGTGGAAGGAGGGCTTGTCGATCAGGCTGTTGCTGATCTTGTAGAGCATAGACAGCGGGTCGCCGGCCGGGCTCACCGGTTTGGAGGCCTTGCCCAGGTGCGTGTTCATGATTGATTGGAGTGCGCTGAGAGGGTTGACGAAAGGCCTCTCTGGTGAGTGATCGGTGATGATGCCCAAACTGTTGCCGTTGGTTACCGGCGACTGGCGGGCATCCGTGCCATTTTTCGAGTGGCCGTGGCCATCTACAAGGCTCTCTTTGGGCTCTTTCTTGCAGACGAGCTCCTGTTCCGCACTGCCAGGACTGCTGTTCCTCCCGAAGGGCTGTTTGCCCACAGAGAGGTCGTTTGGAGAAGCTAAATGCTCCCTCTGCTCTCGTAGAGCCGGGGACGGGGACTTGACGGAGGACGGGGGCCGGCAACGCTCCAGGCTCACCAGCTTCTCCTCCCTCTCTTTCTTAACGGCGTTGGCTTTCCCGGTCACCTTCTCCACCAGCTCCTCCATGGCAGTGACGTTGCTCCTGAGAGGGGGAGGGGAGGAAGGGCTCCTGGGAGAGTGGATGATGGAGTTGGCGTCGCTCACCAGGCCCCGAAGGCTGCTGTTAAACAAGGGCTGCATATGTAAGCTCTGCACCGTCGGGGGGAGGGCCGTGGAGCTGCTCTTCAGCACACCGTGCAGCTGGTACGCTGCGTGGATGCTGGGGTAGCCGCCCCATGTGGGGGTGCCGGTTTGGGCCTTGCTGATGGCACTGGATACAGTGTTCTCAAGGGACTTGAGGATGTCGAGCCCCCCCTTGGGGGCCTCCTCCAGGTCCTCTTCTCGGAGGTACCGGTACGACGTGGCGGTCACCTCCGTTTTCTCACCCGGCTCCTCTTTTTCTTCCTTTATCTTCCTGAAGATGGTAGTCTGTGAGCCGGCGGAGGGCTCACAAGACTCCATCTTCTCGTCCTCGCCCGCCTCTCTCTTTTCTTCGGAGCCAGAGGAGAGCGCGGGGGACACCGGCTGGGACTTGACGATGCTGGGGACGGGCAGCCTGGTGGTGGTGGGGGGCAGCGGGATGGACTGCACCTTCTCTTCCACCACCGGGTCAAACACCAGCTGCTTCCCCTTCTTGGAGGCGGAGTTGGTGACTTTCAGGAAGTGGCCGGTGACCATCATGTGAGCCGTCAGCTGCTGCAGCGTGTCGTGGGAGCTGCCGCACTCCATGCATTTGAGGATCTGGGCCTTGCGGGCCTCAAACTGCCACGTGTAGCTGGCGCCGTTCTGGTAACCGTAGCGGTTGTTGGGCGTGACATATGGGTTAGTCGTGCCTTTGTGGTCCTTGCCGTGGTCCCCTATGGCGTGGACAGAGTCTGGGGAGCAGGGGGAGAGTATGGCATCCTGGAGCGCTCGTTTTTTGGCGGATTGCACCAGTTTCGTGGCCATGGCCGGCACCGGTTCTTTGAGAGGCACTTTCTGGTAATGCTTGGTCTTGATCATGTGTACGCTGAGGTCCTGCAGCGACTCGAACGAGTGGCCGCAGTACATGCACTTCAGCACCTTCTGCGCGTCCTCCTTGCCCTCCATCTCCATCAGGGAGCGCTTGCGGGGCTTGGACCAGCGCTTGCCCCGGTCCTCCTCCTTGTCCTTGTTGTCGTCGCGGTAGTGGCCCGTCTCGTTCATGTGCACCGTGAGGCCCACCAGCGTGTCGTAGGCGCCGCTGCAGTCCTTGCAGCGGAACTTGCTGGCGCCGGTGAACACGGAGCCGTACAGCTTGTTGTTCTGCCGGTAGAGCTGCACCGTGCTGAAGAGGCTGGGCTCCGGCAGCAGGTGGTACGGGTTCTGTTGGAAGGTCTTGGCGAGGGCCGCCTGGTGCCAGTCGTAGGCCACGCCGCCGCCGTTACTCGCCGTCCCAGCGCCACCGCCGCCGCTGCCAACGGGCCCGCCGTGGACGCTGGCGAAGCTAACCGCCATGCCGTTAGCGGTGCTGCTCGCCGCCGTGTGGTTGACGGCGGCCGCGCTGCCGGAGCTCCTCCCGTTGTGGTGGTGGCCGCCGGCGCTGCTGTCCTCGCTGCTCTTGTTGGCGGCGGAGGCGGTGGAGGCGGCCGAGGTGGGCGCCACGGCCGCCGCGGAGACGAGGGCGCCGCCGAGGGCGCCGCCGAGGCTGCCGGGCACGGCCGCGGCGACGGGCTTGGACTTCATGATGTCCATGGCTATGCTGGACCAGGAGGCGTCCGAGATGAGGTTTGCATAGACGGCCTTCATCTGCGCCAGGCTGTCCTGCAGGGAGAGGCCGTTGCTGTTGGGACGGAACACAGGCGGCAAGGCCGTACTGCCGCCACCCTCCCCCCGCTCCTGGCCGCCGCCGCCGCCGTCCCGGGAGGAGGAAGTGCTCTTGAAGTCGGCGAGGCGGTCGCTGGCGTCGCTGAGCGGCGAGCCGTAGCCGGCGTCGGGGTTGGTGCCGTTGCTGAGCGGAGAGTCTCTGTAGCTGGGCGGCTGGCCTCCGTCAACGTCCTCCTCTTCCTCGTTGCACAGGAACTCCGTGTCCTGGCCGTCCAATGAGAGGCCGTCGTCCTGCAGGTGCTCTTCCTCATCGTGAGTGTCCGCCTTAAGCTCGTCCTCGGGCGCATATGCTGGAGCAGAGAGAGAGAGAGAGAGAGAGAGAGAGAGAGAGAGAGAGGGAAAAAAGAAGGAAATGGGAGAAATGAGACGAGGGAAAACAGGTCAGCTCGGTGGAATAAAAGATTTACAGCACAATAACAGGACCACTGACAAAATAACATGGAATGAATACTCGATGATGGGAAATATGGGCTTTTATTTGTGTGTGTGGGTGTGTGGGTGTGCATTTTACACACATGTGTCTCTGAAAGCCAGTGGTGAAAAAAGCCTCCAAGGGAAAAATAAATCACTGAGCCTCTGACAGTTGTCCTTTTTCCTTCCCAACTCCTCGCTCCTCCAGCACATGCCTCATGTTCCCCAGGAAATCACTGGCTGTTTGGCCTTGTTAGCCAGCTGCACGCTCCCTTTCTCCCAGTCTTTTCTTTCTTTCTCCCCCATCTCACTCTCGCTTCTCTCCCACCCCTCCCTCCGCGGCTTTATCTCCTCTCACTCATCCATCCTGTGAACTTGAGCCCCTCACATGTTAGGGTTACGCAACCCATCAGAGGGGAGGGAAACAAAACACTCATTTTGAGATACTGCAGCATCTCCTTTTTGCCCACGTTTCAGCTGAGCTGAAGGTCACTCTCTTTGAGTTAATAAGCACCAGAATGGAGCATAACAATGGAGCTCAGACCCAAAGCTGCCTCAGTCACTGCTAAATGAAGAGGAGTCAGAAACTGAGAGAAAACCTGATCCATGCACAGGCGTGCAGTACCGCAGACAGTTAATTCATATATAGCCTATATATATATATATATATATATACTGTATATATATAGCATGAAATATGCTGTTGCGTGATACTGTACTGATACTGTACATAACATCATGACAAGAAGGCATGATCAAAAGACAAGAGGCGCTGGACAAAGAGAACGAAACGGAGCAGAGAACGTAACAGGTTCAGTGGTTATATACAGAGAGTGTAAAAGAAAGCGAAATATAGCTGGATGAACCGTCGAGTGTGTTTGTGCTTTATGTGTGTGTGTGTGTGTGTGTGTGTGTGTGCCCATGCACAGGCGCGCACAAGAAAGACACGGCAAGCAGCAGTAAACGGAAGAGACAGGAGGCAGGGGAGAGCGAGTGAGTGAGAAGGGGGAGATGTGTGTGGTGGGGGGGTGGGCGGGCGAGGGGGCGGGCAGGCGGGAGTAAGCAGGAGGTGGCGAGATGGCGGGGGGTGCGAGAGAGAGAGAGAAAAGGAGAGGGGGGCGAGGGAGGGAGACAGGAAAGACGGCCCCCTCGCTTCTTCCTTTATCTCCTTCCTCCATGGTGAGATGTGTGTCCTAGATGCCAGTATCGGTCTCTCCTGATGAAACAGATGTGCTGTCAGCTTCAAACGGCACGCTAACCTGTCATATCATAATCTAAGTGGACATAATACCTGATATATATACACTGGCACCATTTACTGCTGCCTGAGAGGAGATTGGGTGGAGCGGAGAGGAGAGGAGGGGGAGGGCGGGTGAGCAGCTGCACTATCGACTGCGGATGTGTGCGCACGTGCACGTGTGCATGCGTGTGTGTGTGTGTGCGAGAGCCCGTTTACGATTGTGTGCGCCGCAATTTTGCGAAACGCATCTTCTTTGCATGCACGCTCCTCCTCCTACTCCTCCTCCCCCCCCTCCCCCCCCGCTGCATGGCCCACATGTGTGCAGACACAACACATCAAGCACACAACGTTCGGCTCTTCCGGTGCAACCAACGCTGAACCTGCACCGCGGACCACAATATATAGAAGAGTTCACCGTGTGGCACAGTTACACCCTTCTCCAAATGAGCACCACCCCCCCCCCCACCACACACACACACACACACACCCTCCTTCCCCACACTCCCCGACGCCTGACAGGATTTCAGTGAAATGAGAGCACTACAGGAGAACCTGGCTGCGCTTCAATCCCACTGACAGACTGAGACCGAGACAGTTCCTAAAACTCCTGAAAATCCCTAACACAGCAGATTAGCATTATGTGCTGTACTCTTCTACAACACATCTGCAGAGTGTCTTCTGTTACTGTGCCTCTCTCTCTCTCTCTCTCCTGCACTAACCTGCTTCCAGAACAGGGTACTATCAACCCACATCAGCCAATGGGAGATTGTACCGACGCACGCCGCGGAAAATGGCTATTCTTCACAAGCCTATGTGCGCGTTTGTGAGCTCGCCGCGAATAGCTTCATGCGAATTACTCGTGTCCAAAAATCTGCTAAACCATCATGGCTGGCAGAGCGATACGGAAACGTGCACACGCTCACACATAACCCGGCACACTCACATTTATGAGCGCACGCACGCACGCACGCGCAACACGCACGCGCACACAGCAGGAATAAGCGTCAGATCATCAGAAATCTCCCTGGGTGAGTGACAAAACGCAGGCTGCATCAGGGAGGGGCGCGGAACGCCGAGCGCCAGGGAGCCCTTTGACGATCCCTGTCAATCAATGCCCGTCCTGAGCACGTTGTCATGGAAACAACAAACAGGGAGATATCAAAAGCACACGCAGACAAAGGAATGGCGGAGATCGACAGCTGTATTAAAAAAAGAATGAAAGAAATAGAAATCAGAGCCGAGTGACTGGACGGTTTCACAAAACATAAAGACCACAATCTACTGATGAAACATTAGGGAGGAGAACGGCCCGACTCTATTTAACCCATTCAGGCCTGACATCGATTAAAAAAATGCTTCTAAATACTAACATCTTTCTGAAAAAACCCCATGTTTCTATGTGTCAGCGGTGCTCAACCTTTTTCATGTCAAGGACCCCAGAATCATCTCTATTGGGCCACGGACCCCCATCTCAAAATATGTAGTTCCAGGGACCCCCCGGAAGACAATATCTCGCTCTGAAATATATATTCAAAGATTTGCGGCCCCTTTCTCACGACTTTTCAAAAATAGCAGACCTACAGTACAAGCTCGTAGCGCTAAATTACAAGATAATGTTTAAAACACCAAAAGGGGTTCCCGCACCAAAATGGGTTAAATCTATTTCGACGCAGGGCACCTATTCCTGACGGGACGCTGCAACAACGCCACAGCATTCAAAGAAACACTTGGAAGCGGTTTATACACATCAGTGATCAGTCTGCTCAATCACTGTTGACAACACAAGGCAATGCAGGCGCCTTCCGTGGAGCCGACTGGTGACCAGATTAAGCTTCCCACCTCCTCCTCCTCCTCGCCGCATCCCGAGACACACATATGCAGAGCGACACCCGACAGCGAGGGGCGGGGGGAGGGGAGGGGCCCGGGCCCGCCACCGCCCTAGCCCGTCCCTGGCGGTTTGGTCCGCCGAGCGGGTGATGGCTGTGAGCAGGGCCATCTGCGCGGGCGCCAAAGCGCCTGTCACTTCTGCTCGGGGATGCGACGCCATCAAGGAGACAGCAGCCAGCGTGGCCCGGGACGGCACCGTAGACTCACTGTCACAAACGGCAGCGATCAACCTCCACCAGCCACGCCACCCGGGTCATTGGCAATATACGCAGACGAGCACGCACACACACAGTCACACACAGTCACACACAGACACACTCCACAAGAAGGCCCCACACAATATTAGCATCCAAATGGCTCAGAATTCATTGCATACGGTTGCTACTTATCCACATTATATCCGTCCATTATGTTTGGCCATGTCATTGTAGGTGAAAATGTTCTAGTCTATTTTTGGGTGGAAATTGTCAAAAAATAATGATTTTCCCCAAAAATGTTGAAAGTTTTGGGGCACATTTAAAAAAAGAAAAAAAAGGCAAATCTATAAGCGCATTATGCGTTATGCGCGTACGGAATAGAATATAAAAGGGCTCAAGTGGTTACATGAAGATCGTGCACTGCATACAGTATGTTGATACACAACAAGTAACGTGGTTTATACCGTATATGCACACAGCAAGATTCCGAGTGTAACATTTGTTCTGAAAGCGTTCAAAGTGAACTGAACGCTCAGAACGTTGCTGTGTACTGTACGTGTCCCATTAACCCATTCTGACCTGAGATCAGATTCATACGAGGTTTCCACTGGACACACACACTGGTCTGATGAACCCATTCTGACCCGAGATCAGATTCTAAAAATGTCAGTCGTTCTTCGATTTTTCAAAAATAGCAGACCTACAAGCTCGTAGCGCGCCACTCGGTGGCGCGCTATGAGCTTGTAGATCTGCTATTTTTCAATAGCTAAAGCATAACATGATGCTAACACCAAAACGGGTTCCCGTTCAGAATGGGTTAAGCAGTGGTTTGCCCCGCAGTAGGGCCCACAGTGCTGCGTGTGACTGTGTGCTGCATGGTGTGGAGTCGTGTCTGGCGATGAAAGGGTCCGGTGAACGCCCTGGGTATTGTCTCATAGGAACACAGGGCCTCAGAGTGGGGAGACGACGGGGCTTCAAACTATAACCCATTCTGACCTGAGATCAGATTCTAAAAATTGTCTTCTACATCCTGACAGTTTTCCATTCTGACCTGAGATCAGATTCTAAAAATGTCTTCTACATCCTGACAGTTTTCCCATTCTGACCTGAGATCAGATTCTAAAAATTGTCTTCTATGTCAGTCGCTCTTCGATTTTTCAAAAATAGCAGACCTACAAGCTCGTAGCGCGCCACTCGGTGGCGCGCTATGAGCTTGTAGATCTGCTATTTTTCAATAGCTAAAGCATAACATGATGCCGACACCAAAACGGGTTCCCGGTCAGAATGGGATAAACAGATCATCTCTAAAAACACACTCAATCACACGGCGCTCCACTCTGTGTATGATTTGATTCTTGTAAATGATACCAAAATGAAATACAGCCACGGGCGCGTCAGCGTTTTGGCAAAGAGAGAGGAGAGAGAGAGAGAGATGAGTAGGGGGGAGAGAGAGAGAGAGAGAGAGAGAGAGAGAGAGAGAGATGAGTAGGGGGGGGAGAGAGAGAGAGAGAGAGAGAGAGAGAGAGAGAGAGAGAGAGAGGAAGAGAGAGAACATATCATTCCTTTTCAAACTTTGGTATCTTTGTCCGCCCTTCCATTCTGCCTCCCCTCTTTCTCTTTTGCCGAGACTCTGCCGGTTGTTAAATCAATAAAACTCTCTGTCAGGCTCACGGAGCTTCACCATTTGGCCGCTGTCAAAGCCAAACAAACCAGATAAGAGAGGCAGAGAGGCGATGAAACGAGAGAGAGAGAGAGAGAGAGAGAGAGACGGGGGAGTGGAACCAGTCAGCTCCCCCTGGCAGGCCCTGGTCTGGTCCCATCTCTCCGACAAACAACCACCACCCTTCTTCTATTTATTTACACACATTTCTTTATTTATTTGATGCGAGTTTGGGGAGAGGGGGCAATCACGGCAGTCATTTGCGGCACTAATGTCCAATCGTGGGCCCCTTCACTCATGTGATTTAGGCGGCGCGGGGGTGGGGCGCGCGGCGGGGCGGCGGGGGGGCCACGGGCCGTTTAGGCCGGCCTCTAATGGGAAACTGGCAGTCTTATTCCTTCCCCAGATTCTGTTTGTCACCCTGCTCTCCATTACGTTCCTCTCAGCCCTGATGGCTTTGGACAGGAGCTGATCAAAAAGCCATCGCTTGACCTACGCGCCGTGGCAGCAGCGAGACTACAGCGGCGGGCAGGAGAGAGAGAGAGAGAGAGAGAGAGAGAGAGAGAGAGGGAGAGAAGAAGAGAGATGAGATAGAGAGCATGGAGGAGGAGGCGGGGGTGTATGTGCGTCGGTGTTATGTGAGGAGGAGTGGTTGTGGTTGTGGTGGTTGGTTGGGGGAGATGGGGGAGGGGGGGGTGATAGCCCTCGGACCGGGACAAGAGGGCTGTAAATAAAATGACATTATTATTTCCTCTGTCCCGTCATGTAGAAAAGCCAATTATGGTAATGCTGCTGCCGGCGTGTCAGAGGGAATGCTGGGGATGTGTTCCTGTGGAGCGGCTAACGCGAGAGCCGTGCCCTGCTCAGGAACACGGGCCCCTGGTCTGACAAGAGAGAGAGGGAGAGAGAGAGAGAGAGAGGGAGAGAGAGAGAGAGAGAGAGAGAGAGAGAGAGAGAGAGAGAGAGAGAGAGATAGAGGGAGAGAGGGAGAGAGAGAGGGGAGAGAGAGAGAGGGGCCTGCGCTCTGACGGGCTCCAGCGGGACCAGGGAGGGAGGAAGGGAGAATGATGGACGGGGACCAGGCTGACGACACCAGGCCTAGAAAACCTGGGCCTGATGGGAAACGTGCCGTTTTCTTCGCCCCTTAACGGACAGATATCAACTTACGCACCGAAGACTATGCAGAGAAAAAAAAGATTATGATGAAGAAGAATCACTGAAAGGTCAACGGTTTGGTGAGTTATAATCTACTGGTGCCTAAAAAGAAATCCGACGAGATAAATTATGCAAGGAAGATGGGCGAGGGAACCGGATATTCGATGGGCGAAGATGATCATTTTTATACTTTGAGATAATTCCTCTTCTCACCTCAGGCTTCCCGTGCCATCCCGATTCTTGAAATTCTCGTGCGGCTGTGATGGGGGGGCTCTCCTGAAATAATTCCTCCCCTGCCATTCTCTCTTCCACTCCCCCCCCCCCCCCTCCTCCTCCTGCACTTCCTCTGCCTTCATCACACCTTCACCCCCGCCCCTCTCTCTCTCTCTCTCTCTCACCCTCCTCCACTCTCTCTGTAGCCTCGTCCGCCCGCCCACATGGGCCCCTCCCAAGCGGAATAATGGAGCATATGGCAAGGCAGCACCTACAGGGCCTTAAATAACTGCTGCTGCATTCCAGCTCACTGTACCAATTTATCTCCCCCGTTTCAAAACACTTCCACTAGTGCCGAGTGTAGCCCGGGCAGGCAGACAGACAGACAGCCCGAGTGAATGTATAAAAAGGCACTACTACATAAATAGGATTAGAGTTCATGTTTGGTCTTATTGGCATGTACATTCAATAGCATTAACTTGGCCGGGTTAACTCAACGGCAACCTCTAACGATACACACCGCAGTCGGTGCTAAGCTAGCAGCTTAAGGCGGAATTTCCCTTCATTTTCTATTTTGCACTCTGGCATTATGAACCCCCTGAAGTGCGTGTTAAGTTCTCCACTTCAGGCTTTTCTCCAAAAGAAAAATCTATTCTCTTCATCATCAATAACTGCAAATAGGCGAGGGGGGAAAAACAAAGAGACCAGCTGAGCAAAATGTTATCGGAATACATCTCATGCAATGGAGTATAAAAATATGTTGCAAATATGATCCTATGACCAAAGAAGCTAAAGGACAACTTATCTACAGATGAGACTATAGTGACATAACAAGGTGTCCTGCAGTCAGTCAGAAGTATAGGAAATGGAGAGGGGGACAGGGAGGGTGGTAGAGAGGGATTCTGACCAGGTTTAAGAGCTACGACCAATGGACAAAATGTGTTGATATACTGCTGCTATCTTTGTTATTATATTTGGGTTTTGTTTTATTGTTATTCCTTAATTTCCTATATTTGTAGAGTATTATTAGGCCCATTATCACTGTTGCTACCGTACAGGGGGACCCGATAGATGCCTGTCAAAAAAGGAACGGACCCAACAGGGTCCATTCGGGTCTATTCATACTATTTACTATTTAACCCATTCTGACCTGAGATCAGATTCATACGAGGTTTCCACTGGACACACACTGGTCTGATTAATCCATTCTGACCTGAGATCAGATTCACACGAGGTTTCCACTGGGGACACACTGGTCTGATTAACCCATTCTGACCCGAGATCAGATTCTAAAAATGTCAAGTCGTTCTTCGATTTTTCAAAAATAGCAGACCTACAAGCTCGTAGCGCGCCACTCGGTGGCGCGCTATGAGCTTGTAGATCTGCTATTTTTCAATAGCTAAAGCATAACATGATGCTAACACCAAAATGGGTGCCCGGTCAGAATGGGTTAAGCATTTGGCAGACGCTCTTAATCCAGCGCGACATACAGTAAGCACAAACAAAAACATGGTAATACATCAAATACATAAAAAAATAACCATCACGAATCATACTGTACGTAAGCTAAGAACCTATAACAGTCCAATTTTGTTCCATTTGTATACACTCTTCAGAGTTACAGACCCATAAAGGGTCCATTTGGTTCCAAACTATCCATTTAGCTGCATGGGGAGCCCCATGGGGAGCCCCTGGAAGTCCCTCAAGGACCCCTGGGGGTCCCCCCAGACCCCATGGGGAGCCCCTGGAAGTCCCTCAAGGACCCCTGGGGGGGTCCCCCCAGACCCCACTCTGGGAACCACCTCTGTATAGGACACCATGGGGTCAGGGGTCGGACATGTGGCGAGTGCTAAGTAGGTGTAGGTCAGCGTCTATGTAAATATGTCACTGTGTCACATGTAGAGCTGTGGATATCTCTGGACTCATGAGGATGTGATATATAATATCGCTTGACAGAACCCCCCCCCCCCTCCCGCCCCACCCCTGTTTATATTTCTGCATGTTTATGTTTATATGCATCCAACACCCCCGTTAGATGCAAGGCGTATTGCATGTGGGTGTATGTTTACAGCGCGTGTGTGTGTGTGTGTGTGTGTGTGTGTGTGTGTGTGTGTGTGTGTGTGTGTGTGTGCATGCACGCAAGCGTGAAAGGTGCTCCTGTTTTATTTATAGAGCCGGTGCTATTTATACCGAACACCCAAAGATCAGTTCAGAGAAACGGCTCATGGGCCAAAGCCAAGATCACTTTCCCCCCAATACGGAGTACGCACGCACACAGAGTACACACTGCACACGCACACAGAGTACACACACGCACGCACATAGAGTACACACACAAACACACACGGAGTGTACGTATACTACATGCTCACAAATTCATTGTCATACAAACACATGCACTGGGGCTGCATAATGGATATTGTGATACGAGATTACCGGCACATAATACGCTGTGGACCCGAGTTAGTTCTGTACTTGGACCACCTTTTCCCCCCAAATAGTATTTAAATACACCAAATCTCTTGAGCCAAGAATAGACTCACAGCGCGTCACGTTGCCGACCATGGATGCTGGGGTTGAAGTGATATTGTGTGATATCACTTGTTAACTAAGCGTTGTCTTCCAGATTTTACAGCCTGCATTACAGTAGCAGGTATACAACACTAGATATTCTATTATACTGTAGGCATTTCGAAACCTCATTTACTATGAAAACGTGCATTTCCCGTTGGTCCGTCACGCCCCCCATATATGGTCGCTTTCTCGCCCTCAGTCAGGGCGTCTTATGTTGTGAAAGCACCAGTAGTCATCCCTGCAGTATATCATCACAGCGATAAACATATTTAAAATGTGATATTAGATACACTTTCTCTCCGTATCTCCCAGCCGTAACATTCACATTCCAGTGCTGAACCACACCGCATTGTGCATGCTTACACACTCACTCGTGCACAAACGGGAACACACACACACACACACACAGCTTGTTGGTGTTCCTGTGTGTTACGTAGGAGAGGATGAGCCACTGACTGAGCGTTCTTCATAGACTACAGTAGGGTTTAACACGCCCGCTGATCAATACACTGAACCAGCACCAATCGATTGCAATTCATCTACCCCCCCACCCCCCCCATTCCCCCCCCCCCCCCCTTCCTTATTCTCACCCACCCACATTCTGCCATCCATGCTGTTGTCCGGTTATGACAACACATATGCACAAATGTGTGCGCGTACCGTACATGTATGCGTGTGTGTGTGTGTGTGTGTGTGTCTATTTACAAAGGCACGGCTGGAATGCAGACAAAACTGCATATGGACATATATAAACGCCTGTATTCATGTGCGCGCGCGCGCGCGCACACACACGCACACACACACACACACACACACCTGAGCGAAAGCGATTGCGCCACGCTCCGCCCCTGCCCCTGCATATGCGTGGGTTCAATAAACCAGCGTGGAAATTTATTTATTTTTATTGCACATATCAGCCCATCCTGGTCTCCTTTGCATAACAAGGCCTGTTATAATTAAACCATAAATTTCAGTCGGCTCCTTTAATTACCACAGACAATGTCAGGACGGCAGGAGAGCAAACAAATGGCTTCGAAGTGAGCGAGTTAAGAACCGCTCTCTCTCTCTCTCTCTGACACGCCGACGGAGAGGCAGCTCACACACATAGGTGGGTTTGCTGCTGCCGCACATAAAAAGGCTGCAATGTTCAAAAGAGTATATACGCAGTGCGTACACTACTACTACGACACTGTACCTGTACTGTATTTGTTGTACGCCGAGTGTATGAGTATATTCCCCTTTTGTGCCTCCCACCCTTTCCCACGACGCAGTACACTTTCCAGGGTATAGTGCATTTGCATGAGAGTGAGCAAGAATAGAATTTGGGTGAACATGAGTGTGTAAGATAGTACGGCGCTGTGCAATAAGTGTGTATATACTGTGTAGGCCATGTTACGTATTAAATATGTATGTGTGTGTCTGTGTGCGTCTGTGTGTATTTTGAACAAACACAGAGGCCCTAGTCCTGTGTGTGTGTACATGTAAGTTAGGTGCTTGTGTGCAGTATGTGCGTGTGACCTTGCTTGCGCGTGCGTGTGTTTATGGAACCATCGACCGGGAGCAGCCAGGTTATTGTCCATCTCGACCGTGACAGAGGATGCGAGTGTATCGATAGTAGCGAACATATGTGTGTGTGTGTGTGTGTGTGTGTGTGTGTGTGTACAGTACGCATGTGGTGCACACATCCTGCGTTGTATGAGCGTGTGCTTCAGGTCAATGTCAACACACACACACACACACACACACACACACACACACACACACGCGCGCCCGGGCATCCCAGCAGCTTAGCTAATTACACAAGAGCCCTTAAGGCCACTTAGAACAGGTTAGCTAATTAACAAACAGCTGATTGCAGATTAATTGAGAGGTGTTCCTAATCTTCACCCCTAAACGTAATGACAAACGCTAACTGGCGCTAATTAGTCCAGTATGGAGAGCCGAGGGTGAAGGTTGTATTTACAGTAAGCTAGTATATGGAGAGGAACCACATAACCGCTCCGCCGACCAAACAGAAGCCCATCGATAGAGACACCAAGAGAGCCAGAGGACACCAGAGACAGTGTTGGCAATGTTTTTCCAACAAAGAGCATTACATATTTCCCCGTTATCATTTTTAAGCGTTAGCATAAGCAGAGAGAGAGAGGAGAGACAGGGATGCAACGATTGCAACGGTGTCTGCCGGGTTGGTTTGGGAAGAGTGAGACCTTTAGATGCATTCGGGGTACACCCGGAAGCTAACATTGAGGATGTGTAGAATAATTTATGGAACATTAATTCATCTTAAGATCTACAGTATGCTGTTGATTCTCCTGTCAGCGACACACACAGCCTTACTTTGGGGATACCAACAGCCTACATTACCAACGGAGAAATGACGTGCGCGCTGCGTGCAGGGTTCACATGAGAGCAGACGAACACATGTTTTCACCACAGTTAACGGGTGGGGGGGGGGGTCTTCAGATACAATAATTGAATTACCTTTGTCACTCAAATACAGACTGAAATGGATTTATGTGTGAACAGGGTCAAATGCGTGACTCTGACGCCCATTGCGTGAGGGTTGTCAGCTCTGATGGCACAGCATAGTGCTCTTACTGTGGTGAGCCACTGGTGTGCCCAAATCATCAAATGTCTTTAAAAGTGCCTCTTACTGGCCCGGACGGCTGCTGTGGACATCCGGTTACCTAGGCTGCTAATCCAGCATGACAGCTGGTTCCCCCCCCCGACAACCTTTGCTGCGTGCCACTCCCCATTTCCTGTCAGTCCCTTATCAAATAAAGGCATAAAAAGTGCCTTAATCTATAGCATAGCTAGATTAAAATGTAGTTTTAATACAGATGCAGCAGAAGCAGGTCTGTGATATTGATCATTTTCATAAAATCATGTGCTTAGAGCCAAATTGTGAATGATGGACAAATATACGTCATGTCACAGCTGGAAAACATGCATCACTAATATAGTCCTTTATGTACACTTGCTATAGTCCTGTATTCATCATTTACTGTCAGACCGTCACTGGCGTACTATCAGCAGTAAAGCATATGCCAGTTCCAAGCACTTTTTGCAACAACGTTTTTCTACGTATAGGCCTAATAGTAGAACCACTTCTAACCAGCTTCATGTGAACATAATCAGAACATCCAGTTTCCTGTTCAAGTCTCCTCTTTTCCGGCTGGTTCGTTGGTTGTGCCTCTAAATACGGTATAGAGGCTCAATACTGTATTTAGAGTCGTTAACCTTAGACTAATTATCATAGAGATGAAACCTGAAACCACAGCCGCCACGCAACACAACAATGTCTATGAAGGGTTCTGAAGGGGTAAGGAGGAGAGAGAGGCCCTCAGCAGAGCTCTGAAACCATCTGGGCCAGTATCACCTGCCAATAGAAAATCCTCAGCTTCTTTTTTTTTGCCCCACTCGCCATTCTTCCATCCCAATTTTCACAGACCCTAAAACAACTCCCCGAGGCCCCGCTCCTTCCAACTTCCATCTGTCCATAAACATTTCTCATACAGCTCTTCTGTCTATCATGTGGACACGCACGCACATCAGCGCGCGCACACACACACACACACACACTCACTCACTCACATGAGCTCACACACACACTCACTCACTCACATGAGCTTACATACACACACACACACACACACACACACACACACACCCACGTCACCTGGGCCTTTTAAACTGCCCAACCTTAACCCCTACCCTAACACATTTCACTCATATTCCACATGGCCTCTCTCTACCCCCCTCCCTTCCCTCCCACCATTAATCCACCCGCTGTCCATCAAATCTCAGCGGCACCTGTGACTTTAAATCCCAAGTCAAGATTCAGAACCTCACCTGAACCCCCCCCCCCCACCACCACCCACACACACACACACTCCCCCGCTTCATGCAAACAAGCGCGCACACACGCACACACACACATGTACACACACACCTCGCCCCTCTGTCCCTGACAAGACAACACGGCGGCACAGACAACAGCCAGCAGCAGCTGCTTCCATCGCCTAGCAACGGCCAGCCTGATAGATGACCCCAACGATGGATAATTACCGTAAATCACAAGAGCTCAGACACTACAGGGAGAGAGAGAGAGAGAGAGAGAGAGAGAGAGAGAGAGAGAGAGAGGGAGAGAGAGAGAGAGATTGAAGCAGGGGAACAGAGACTGAAAGGAGACCAAAAATAAAGGGTTTGGGGCTGGTCATGCGTTTATTAATGCACCTTGATGAGCGAAGATTCAGCACGCACACACACACACACACACACACACACACACACACACACACACACACACACACACACACACACACACACACACACACACACACACACACACACACACACCAGCCTCGTCGCTGAAATCTGACACTGCAGGCCCCGCCTCCCTGCAGAGGCGCTTGTCTGTCAAGAGATTCACCTCTTTACACAGAGGCGCCAATCAAAGGCCAGACGGAAGAGCCCAAAGCACCCAGGAAAAGGAGGGGAGTGCGGAGCGGACCGCTCCCAAAAAACTAAACGGAGGGGAGGTGTGTGCGTGACGTGTGTATACTGTATATAATGTTTTGGGGAATTCACAATCACACAGGAAACACACACACATGATTTGTAATTTGTGATAGAGGGTGGTGGTGTTAGATGGAGGGTGCAGAGTCATCGGTACAGGGGAGGGGACCACCTCCCCGGAAGGGGCTTTCTAGAGTTTACTTTAAACGTCAACAATCTGAGATGTGCACATGAACCTGCTCCTTTTACCTCAACCTGTTCTCTCTCTTTTTTCCTTCTTCTCACTACCAGACTTGCAATCTGTCTCTCCCTCTCTCCTTCTTGCTTTCCCCGATCACTCTGTCTCTCACACGTACGTACACACACACACACCCTCCCCTCTCTCTCTCTCTCTCTCTCTCTCCCTGCGCGAGCCCTGGCTGTTGCAGACATTTGATCTGGCTGCCTGTGATAGATTGACAGGTAATGAGCAGGTTGAAGGGGTGTTGGGAGACAGGAGCAGGTGTTCAGCACAGTCTTTTTGGCTGCTGCTAAGCTGCCATGTCCTTCACTGCTACACCGCGCCACTCCACATCCTCACTCTCTCTCGCTCCCTCACTCACTCCCTCCCTCCTTCATTCTTCCCTCCTTTTCCTTCTTCCTTTCTTTCCAACATCCCCCCCCCCCTCCTCCTCCTCCTCCTCCTCCTCCCCCCCATTTTCTCTTCCTGAGAGGGAGAGAGAGAGAGAGAGAGAGAGAGAGAGAGAGAGAGAGAGAGAGAGAGAGACGAGACCGTGCAATCCATCATGCGGTGACATGGTCGGACATGGGCTGTCTTTATATGGGGAAAGGCACGGAGCCGTGGAAATAAATAGAGAGACGAACATGGAGTCCCACGCTCAGCTGAAGGCAAACTAGGCCTACTCATGCTGATACTGGTCCTGTATACTGTAACTGCGTCAGGAGCGGAGAGACTGATTTGTTTGGCGCTACCGCGTGACTCACAGTAACCCTTTACCTGTACCCCGCGCTACCCGACGACAGAACGGGGGGGGAAAAACATATCACGAGAAAGAAAAGTAGGATAGGCGATGAGCATGAGGTGAAAAGCAAGGAGGGGAAAGTGGGGGCTTGGTGGTAAAGTAAACACAGCCGCAGCTGTAACCCCGGAGAGAGTGTTCAGAGTGGTGGAAAACAGGACTCGCACGTATAAATTCCCCCCAACAGTTTACTGCCCGACATTAAAGGACATGTCACTCTCTTAAATCAGCGCGGCCGCGCAAGAGACAGCACAGCTAAAACAGGGAGCATTTTGCATGCGGCCTCCAACATTCCTGGGAGGTGAAGAAACTCCCCTGGCCACCGTATCCACGCCAGAGTTCAAGCACGTCCCGATGTGGAGATCGGCGCGTGCAATCGGACACATGATGGATGCGATTGGCCGCGGTTTATGACGTCGGGGCTGCTTTTCAAAGGAGCCGAGCGAGCCGAGGAACGGCATACTTTTGTTACTTATCCCATTCTGACCTGAGATCAGATTCATACGAGGTTTCCACTGGACACACACTGGTCTGATGAACCCATTCTGACCTGAGATCAGATTCTAAAAATGTCAGTCGTTCTTCGAATTTTTCAAAAATAGCAGACCTACAAGCTCGTATCGCGCCACTCGGTGGCGCGATATGAGCTTGTAGATCTGCTATTTTTCAATAGGTAAAGCATAACATGATGCTAACACCAAAATGGGTGCCCGGTCAGAATGGGTTATCTGGTGGGGATTTTGTTTTCGTTTCATTTTTCAAATCAGCCGTTTCTGAGTTGCGGCACCTGCTCCGTCTTCTTGACCGGGTTTTGTTTCTGCTGCCGTGGCTGGCACGCTATAAGGCCTCACCTGGAGGACAGCCTCACCGACAGCCAGGCGATTTAACCCATTTTGGACTGACGTCAATAAAAGAAAAGGCTCGACTAAATCCTAACATTTTTCTGAAAACCCCATGTTTCTATATGTCAGTGGTGCTCAACCTTTTTCATGTCAAGGACCCCCAGAATTATCTCTATTGGGCCACGGACCCCCCATCTCAAAATATGTAGTTCCAGGGACCCCCTAGAAACAAATATTTTAGTCAAAAATGCTCTGAAATATATATTCAATGATTTGCGCCACATTAACATAAAAATAGCAGACATACAAGCTTGTATCGCGCGACTCGGTGCATAGATCTGCTATTTTTCAATAGCTAAACTATAACATAAAGTTTAAAACACCAAAAGAGGTTCCCGCCCAAAATGGGTTAAAATAAAGCCAGATAAAAGTTAGCCGGGAATTAAAAGTGAAGCGGCTCAGATTAAAATTAGCCATTTCCCAATTGTCACCCGACACGAAAGGGAACCTGTTTCAAGTCATTCACGCGCAATCACGTTCAAACACGCTCGCCTGTCACTTCATAACTCTCCCTCTCTCTCGCCACACTGCCTGACACACACACGCGCACGCGCACACACACACACACACACACACACACACACACACACACACGTACACACATGTACTTATTTCCACCAACACACAAATACACAAGCGTACGCACTTTTTAACCCATTCTGACCTGAGATCAGATTCATACGAGGTTTCCACTGGACACACACTGGTCTGATTAACCCATTCTGACCTGAGATCAGATTCTAAAAATGTCAGTCGTTCTTCGATTTTTCCAAAAATAGCAGACCTACAAGCTCTTAGCGCGCCACTCGGTGGCGCGCTATGAGCTTGTAGATCTGCTATTTTTCAATAGCTAAAGCATAACATGATGGCTAACACCAAAACGGGTTCCCGGTCAGAATGGGTTAAGCCCTCGCTGGCATCATCTGTCACACAACCTGTCTCGGGGAACTAAGCAGAGACAGACACTGTCAACTCAGAGTGCTTCAGATGCCCACATCCCAGCCATGCAGGCAGCGGAGGAAATCAAGCCGTCTCCCTGTATAATTTGCGTTAATCCTTCATGGGGAGATAGTAAAGTCTACGGCATATCTGCCTAATAGCATCAGTCACCATGCAGCGGCTTTCTAATCTCACATTTTAGAACCATTTCCATCACGGCTTGACGACAAAAGCAGCAGCACACAAAGTCTGATTACCTTCGTATTTTTTTCTTTTTTTTAATATAATATTTCTTCCCGACATTTCTGCATGACTTGACTCCTGATAATGGCAGGTTGGGGGAGGGATTTTAAACATGAGACGGTAAAAAAAAAAAAAGAGAAGAAACATGACCGAAAGAAAGTCGTTTTGGAGCGACTATAGAAGACAGGTGGACGGGAGAAATGGAACGTGTGATGTGTGTGGTGAGCTATACAAGTTGGGTGGAGGAGAGAAGAAGCAAAGTCCATTCAGTTGGAAGTGTACTCAAGCGCGCACACACACTCAAGCACGCACACACACACACACACACACACACACACGCACGCACACACTCTCTCCTTTTCAAACAGTTTACAACCTGTGGGTGTTTGTCCTACCCCGCTGGCGGCTTCACCGCGTGCATCTGAATGGCCGACTGGAGTGCATCCCTCTCTTTTCAGACAGCGCCATAAAAAAAGACGACACACACAATGAGGGCTCTTTTCAGAAGCACGGTGGCTGCCTGGGGGCAGGGAAGCATCTCCAAGCAGCTCCACAGCCACTTCACTCCCATGCAGCCAGGCCCCAACACGAGGTGGCTGGAGCCACTGCCATGCAGCCAGGGCCCAACATGGACATGCTCCCTCCACCTTACACCAGACGGCGAAACACCCGCCGATTCACAGCAACACCAGAACATGCTCTCGACCCCCCAGGCTCCAAAACACAGACATTGGACAGAACATTTCTCCACACTGCTGTCCAGGTGTGGAGCAGCCTACCAGACAATGGCCTTCAAGCCTTTAAACGCAGAGCCACCCCTCACACTGACTGTTGAGCTGCAGTGAACCATTTGATTGGCCAATGGATATGTATCTTTCTTGGCTATTGTTCACAACTGCATCGAATTAAAAAAAACGGAAAAAAACACACTGTGGCTGGAGCCACCGATGAATAATACGCAATTATTCAAACAAATGGGCGGGGAGGGATGATGAGTAATAGAAAGTGAAACAACAATACAAAAAGTAATTGGACGCACAAGTCCTCCCCCCCCCACCCACAGAGAGGTATGTGTGTGTGTGTGTGTGTGTATTCTTGTGAGGACCAAATGTAGTACAGTATTATAGTAGAATTTGAGAATTGGACGTGTGAGAGCCATTTTCCTGGACGGGAAAGGTTTAAAAAGTTTGTTTTTCGAGTAATAGGTTTAAGGGCTGTTACTATAACTATAAAAATATATATATTTCAAGTAGATGGCAGACAGAGTTCCCACCACAACTATGAAGAAACTTAGTTTAGTACTTGGTGTGAATGGAGTATTCAGGTTGGGGTTAGCGTGACTGTAATTGGCTTTAGTCTTAGAGCAAATTTAAAAATAGATAAATCAGCATCATAAAATGTTCATGTCCTCACAAGTATAGTAACACAATAGAGCACGCACGCATGTGTGTGTGTGCGTCTGTGTGTGTGTGTGTGTGTGTGTGTGTGCGTGTGCGTCTGTGTGTGTGTGTGTGTGTGTGTGTGTGCGTCTCCCAGAGTGACCTGGCTACGGGCTGAGAGGAGGGAGGAGGCAGACAAAGGGAACGGAGGCAGCATAAGGATCCTAATGAAGCTGTAAATCAAACGTCCGACGAGAAAAGACTGTGAAGGAGGAGCTGACTGGGGATCAATGGAGACGTCCATGCACGCACGCACACACACACACACACACACACACACACACACACACACACACACACACACACACACACACACACACACACACACACACACACACACACACACACACACACACACACACACACACACACACACACACACACACACACACACACACACACACACACACACACACACACACACACGAGGGGCACATCACTGGGGATCAATGGAGACGTCCATGCAGGAGAGAACACACACACACACACACACACACACACACACACACACACACAGGAGGGGCACATCACTGGGGATCAATGGAGACGTCCATGCAGGAGAGAACACACACACACACACACACACACACACACACACACACACACACACACACACACACACACACACACAGGAGTGTATACCGAGTGAAAACAGGGAGATAAAACTGATTTGACCACAACCACACACACACACACTCCACAAGATGAAAGCTCACCTACATTACAAGCAGGGGGTCTCTAAATCAATCAAATATCCCATTTTCACCACCATTAAAATAATAACACCTGTCTGATGAACACGTATACAGCAGGTGTTTATCAGGGTATGTTCTGTTGAGTTCAGTCACTATAGGTCTGCTAAGTGCTAAGATTATTGTTTCCCATCCTGATGAAGACATCAGGTAAAAACCTAAACTAATTCAAAACACTGTTAAACAAATCTAAAAGCTTACAGCATGTTGCATCGCGAGTCACGACACATTGTTAGCTTGTAGATCAGCATTTCTTTTGCTATTTCTGCAACAAGAGACTATGGGTCCCGTTTATTTTTATTTTTTTAATATGGTCACCCGAACCTATAGAGGCTGGATAATTTCCCACACACACACATGCACGATTGCACGTACTGTACTGTACTGTACTGTACTGTAGTTCCTCAAACAATCACAGATCATCTCACACACACATACGTAACACCCCTCCATCAACACACAGATGTGGTAACAAAGACGTAGCAGTACGTTGCACCACAGCCCCATCATAACAGAAACACACCTGTACTACAGCTGAAAATTATCAATGATCTCCTTATTCTATCAATCACCTAAGGGTCATTTAATACTTTATACACAACAGTGGCACGCTCTATACAAGCTCGCTCTTCAAGCTCACAATGCGATGCAATTAAATTAAATTAAATATTTTTAGCTTTTGACCTACTTAAAAAAATAAGTTTTCGTGAAACAATGACATGCCTAAAATAGGAATCGATTATTAAATCAAAAATTGTAAAATTATCTATTATTTTTTTATACGTATAAAATGGATTATATTGATCAGCTCGACTAACTGTTGCACCCCTATAGCCAACATACCATGGTGGGGTATACCCTATACCCAACATACCATGGTGGGGCTGTTGCACCCCTATACCCAACATACCATGGTGGGGTTGCACCCCTATACCCAACATACCATGGTGGGGCTGTTGCAGCCCTATACCCAACATACCATGGTGGGGTTGCACCCCTATACCCAACATACCATGGTGGGGAAAGCATGCGTTCGTTTTTTTGTTTTTGCAAGCCGATGGTGACTTTCACTCTGCAACATTTCAAATACTTTTTACTGCTACATATCTAGGAAAGGACTCTTGGAAAGGACAAGAATATCTTATTAACCACTTATTATATAACTTGTAGAACTGCTATATTGACTTTGAACTTTTCTGACGTAATACTACGAGTAAAACCCTTGAGTAAATGTGCAGGTTCTTTTAGGGCCCAGTCAGACCCTTAACAGCACAACAACGTGTTGAAATGTCCCTCACATGGCTACGCTGTCCCCTGGCCTGCTGCCTGTCTGTCCCTCACATGGCTACGCTGTCCCCTGGCCTGCTGCCTGTCTGTCCCTCACATGGCTACGCTGTCCCCTGGCCTGCTGCCTGTCTGTCCCTCACATGGCTACGCTGTCCCCTGGCCTGCTGCCTGTCTGTCCCTCACATGGCTACGCTGTCCCCTGGCCTGCTGCCTGTCTGTCCCTCACATGGCCAGGCTGTCCCCTGGCCTGCTGCCTGTCTGTCCCTCACATGGCCAGGCTGTCCCCTGGCCTGCTGCCTGTCTGTCCCTCACATGGCCAGGCTGGCCCGCGGCCTGTCTGTCCATCTGTCCAGTCCAGTCCAGGAGGAGTTAGTTCCACCTCCTCCCGGTTCAATCCCTCTAGTCTAAATAATATTGGCTGTGATGAATGACACCATAACTCTGATATCCACAATCAATCTCTGCTTTAAAGACACATCCATCTTCAGTAACGCTGATGGTGGGGCGGGGCGGGGGGGGGGCAGTGGTTTGGATGGGTGCGAGCGAAAGAACGCGCGAGCGAGGGGAGACGTGACTGTTTTCCTGACCTCTAGCGGGAATGGTTCATGGGGTGATGGGGGGTGATTGAGGTTTGTGTGTGTGTGTGCGCGCGTGCGTGTATGTGTTGGGGGGGGGGCTCAAGGGGCGCCAGGGAGGAGGGGGAGGCAGGGGGCACTGACTGATGCCTGTCAGCTCACATCTGGCTGCAAAAATAAATGAGGCTTATGAAGACAAATGAAGAGGGTTGTCTCCCACACACACACACACACACACACACACATACACACGAGAGAAAAGGAGGAGTGGGAGACAACAAAGAGATGACTGAAGAGAGAAAGAGACAGAGAGAGAGAGAGAAAGAGACTGAACAGGAGAGATAAGAATCCTTTAGAACAGTTAGTGGTTCTCGAACATTTTCCCAAAATGTATAATGTATTTGGCCGTGGACCCCCTTAGACCCCCATCTGACAAGATGTTGTGCCAGGTAAGCAGGTAGGTACCCGCATGATTTGTCGTGTTCCAAAAATATTCCAAATTTGACTCACATTTTTCCCCTCCATACATACATAAATTTATTTTAGGCTAAACTGTTTTTTTTTAATGTTATATAAAACTAATGTATCTGGGGATCCCCTGGACCCCAGCGCCTTTATGGGAGGGGTTTACTAACGAGGACACGGTGAGAACGCCGTCTCTGAACATCCTTCTGATGTCCACGGTCAAATCCATGCTGTTTATTTAACCCTGTGTGTACAAATGGACCCATACGTGGTAGCATTTGCCAAGTCTCTTGGAGTTAAATGAACACAGAGGAGTGAGGACTCCATTAATTAACTACTGTGTGTGTGTGTGTGTGTGTGTGTGTGTGTGTGTGTGTGTGTGTGTGTGTGTGTGTGTGTGTGTGTGTGTGTGTGTGTGTGTGTGTGTGTGACCTCTGCTGTTAAACCACTGTCTACTCTACATTAAGTTCACAATGTGTCACCATGCCATGCGTTGCGACGAGCTTGTAGATCTGCTATTTGTGACATGGTTGTTGTATGACAAAGGGCTTAAGTGGTTAAAACAACAAACAACTGTTGAGCCCCCCGGGCCCTAAACCCCCGCCCAAATAAAACTCAACATCATAACCGAACAACCATTGTGTGACATAAATGGCAACGTTCGCATACCATACCACATATCTCTGCAGCCTGTGTGTGTGTGTGTGTGTGTGTGTGTGTGTGCGTGTGTGTGTGAGGAGGCATGCGGGACATGGAGGGAGGAGGGGTCTTACAGGGAGCGAGTGAACTATGGGTGACCTGTTGTTGGAGAGGTGGTCTGTCAGTGACATGGCAGTGAATATCCCCCTTAATGATGTAGCTTGTCTTTTAACCCTGTTTGCACACAAAGCAAAGAAAAATACACCAGTAGTATAGCCCCCTCGGTCCCCCCCCCCCCCTTCCTCTTCCTCTGCCCAGTGTTGATTTTGACAGCAAATTTAGTCATAGTC
Organism: Protomyctophum bolini; assembly: GCF_963924005.1. Classification (NCBI taxonomy): domain Eukaryota; kingdom Metazoa; phylum Chordata; class Actinopteri; order Myctophiformes; family Myctophidae; genus Protomyctophum; species Protomyctophum bolini. Next base: position 10,546,709 of record NC_137868.1, read on the forward strand.
TCTTGAATGGTTTTCATTTAGTTTTAGTCACATTTCAGTCACCTGGAATGTTAGTCTAGTTTCAGTCGACGAAATATCAAAAGATTTTAGTCGACTAAAATGTATTTTTGCCAGGCCTTGATGGCGTCGTAATGCCTGATTTTTTACACTTGGTTGCATGCTGAAAATAGCTGATCTACAAGCTCACAACACGTCGTGCACATAAAATGACTTGTCTTTTAGTTGTACTGAATCTCTTCTCCTTTAGTCCCTCCCTAACATTTTTGCCTATTTGTTGAAATAATCGTTAATATATTTAGTCTTAGTTTTAGGCATAATAGCTTAGTTTTTATTTAGTTTCCGCAGCACTAGTTTTTATAGTGCTGCATAAGTGCATATCAGCACTATAAAAGTCTAAATGAGCAAATTAACTGATCTTTAAATTAGGTGCAGTACATTATGAGACGAGAGAGAGCATGATATTGATGGTATTGATACTGTGATTATTGAAATCGATTCCAATATTGATATGTAATGAGAAATCACTAATTCCACCCAGTGTCAAGCACTCTCCAGGCCCTGCCACGTGTGACAGACAAAATCAAGTGTTTTTTAACCAAATACCTCAATATCGACTTTGTGACTATTCTTTCACGAAACAACTATAAGACACAAATAATTATGTTTTTGATTAGCAATCACCAGTAATGGCTATAAAAGATAAGTGGGTGAAGACAAATAATAGACACCTATAGAACAGTCCGGTAAGTTCAGAAAATCACATCACTTGAATGTAAAATGCCACCTTTAAAGCCAGGATAAGACAACACTTAACTTATGCCACATCACAATAATACAACGCTGAAAATCCCAGACGATATCTAGACTCATACTATTATATCCATACAAAAAGAAAAACACGATAGTCCAAATACCCACTGGATCAACTCTCCACTGGAGGTCACCATGAAAGGCCTGTGATCTCTAAATCAGCTGTTCCCAACCTGCGGATTGGGGCCCATTTTTGGACGTCAGAATATTGCATAACACGATAAAAGCAGCCGCTTCGAATGTGATCAACCGATTATCACCAGTAGGTCACTTATCAGGACGATCTTATTGACATACTGCATGTAGTCTGGCATCATAACTGCAACTACAAACGTAGATCTACGAGGCCGACATCTAGCATCTATCCACTGGTACCTCACACGGAAAATGCTCCTTACAAATGTAACTACACAAGTGTACAAATGGAACCAAATGGACTTGTATAACCTTGGACTAGAATTGCATTCTATGTAGTCATAGCACTTTATAGTGTATATGAATAGTATAGTATGTATAGTTTATATGTATAGTTTCATTATATAGTTATTCCACTGTTACGTTCTTAGCTTATGCTTGTTTCATGATAACTACTTTTTGTGTATAAAATGGTAAATGGTGCATTTATATACAATATCCGCTTTACAGAGATTGTGCATAATGTATGCGATGTACTCTACTGTATTGACATGCTTTTTGTTCTTGCTTACTGTAAATCGCTCTGGATTAAGAGCATCTGCTGAATGCCAAAATTGTAAATTGACTGGTATGGTATTGACTGGTATACTTGCATTTCAAGCAAGGCCAAGAGTTTGAGTCAGAGGTGTTAGTTCACACACACACACACACACACACACACACACACACACACACACACACACACACACACACACACACACACTTGATAGCACTTTTACGAGTAATGTTATTCTCATTTTGTTCAAATACATTGAAAGGTATAAGTTAAGCGATATATTTTGGTAAAAGAAAAGGATAAAGGTTAAATACTACTACTATATTCTGATAGTAATCATTTCTATAGCGTTGTTCAACACAGCGCTCTCCTCATCTCTTCAGATCTTTCATAAACAGAACATACATTTTCAGGTGGGGTTGCAATTAAACAGCGCCCGAATTTTATAGTGTTCCAGATCCAAATATGTGAATTTCACTTGTTCATCCTGAATGCGACCTGAAAATGCATTTTTATCCGGGTTTACTAAAAAGAGACAGGGAGACCCCTGTTATAGAACAAACACTCCAGCAATGATTACTCAGAATATAGAGCTATCTAACATTTATTTTAGAAGAAAATAAAAAATAAATAAACTCACAGCACCTTTAGAGTAGTCTCTCAAGACAGACTGTTGCCTCGCGTCAACTAGTCTGTCGGCAAGCAGTAGAAAGAAACGTATCACTGGCCTACAAGTATGGACGCTGTAGTTCAGGAAGTCAGCCGCGCAATCACCCAATCACATTTAGTGGGCGGGATTTACATGTGTGTGCAGCGAGGACATTTCGTCCCACTGGAAGCAAACCTACACGCTTCCATTATTATTGAACATGGCTTCCTCTGGTCAACAAACAACACCAAATAAACCTATTACGAATGTATGTAGAGTTTGTGGAGATTATTTAAAGTATGGAGTAAAAGGACAAGTATTTAATTTATTCACAAATCAGGGATTGGAGACTAGTTTGGAAGCTATAACCGAAGAACCTGTTGTTGCAGACGATCCACTGAAATCGATTTGCTTAAGCTGCAAACAATTGTTGATGAAATATTCGCGCACCAAAGAAATTTTGGAAACAAATAAGTGTAAACTCCGTCAAACTAAATGTAATGTAAACTGTGTACAGTACAAAGTATGAATAAAAGCGTTGGTTATGATTAAGTGTAATTAACTTCAATCAAATGCGTTAATTGTGTTGTGTGCTAATATTTACGTTTCCCAACAAATGACCCCTTTATTTAAGCAACTTCAGAACAGTCCGTGACGTACAAATATAACGGACGTAAAACAAATGTATTTTGCAGTACAAATTAAAGTTATAAAAGCTTTGGTTTAGTGTTCAATCTGAAAGTGAATTGATTTGGAAACCGCGGGGGCTCCTTTTCACACGGTTTCACAAATCACATTAGGATACAAAGCCTTTCAGACGTGGTATTATCTATATTTTTGCTTTAAACTTTGAGAAGGGGTCCATTACGTTTTACAGGTCAACAAGGACCCATTATCTAGTGTAATCAATGAATATAAATCCTCTTACATTAGCTACATTTATTGTCTAAATTTCAAATTGTGTTGCATATTTATAATAAACTTGATTTAATGGATGGTTGGGTCCATATGATCGTTTGACAGTACTTAAAGTACATTCAGTGTATTTTATTTTAGACACTAATCCCTTAAATACTCAGCACTTGATCAAAATGGGTGATCTATAAGGTCTATACTACTATCTATACTAGCACTGAGATGCATTGTGACTCGTGAGTTTAAAGCTGGCTGTTTTTCTGCATGCCATGATGCAACATGCATAAGTAGTAGTACACATGGTTAAATTGTATTTTCTAGCATTATTATGATTAAATGTTAATAAACGGCATGTTTTCAGAGTCTGTAGATGCATTCTGCCCAGCATATGCTGCAGAAATGCCTCGCTCCGTCAACATTTTCACTTGCTCTTCCATTATAGAAATGAGTGGGCATATAACAAAAACGATAGCGTCCTTTAGCCATCTCTCTGGAAAGGCTTCGGAAAGTAGGGAACACACCGTTGGCCAAGCTTGATATACGAGGCTTTTTCCAAAACCAGTAGGTAAACATAATAAAACATCTCGTCGATCGATTAAATATTTCAAACAAATGTGCTGAAGCGGTTTGATATGTTCAACATTGTGTAGAACAGCAACTTTTCCTCCTCCGTTACATCCATGTTTTGTTCCGCAAAGGAATGGTTGAAAGTAGGAATGAAAACAGTGCGACACAGCGGTAGTAGTGGAACTCGGCGGAAAAGCAAGGGCCTTTTCCGGTTGATCGAAATTCTAAACAGACGTTGCCCCCAGAGTCTAATTTCGAGGAACAACAGCGGAGGCGCTGTTTTCCCGAATATTTGACGATGGGATTCTCAGATTGCCTTTAGAGTAACACTCTAACACCACAGCCAGTGGTGTGAAGTACGTAACTAAGTACATTTACTTAAACCTAGTATACTTTACTTCACCTCCACTACAATTCAGGGGCACATATTGTACTTTTACTCCACTACATTAATTTGAAAACTTTAGTTACCAGTTACTTTGTATAGATTTTCATTATTATTACAAAAACACTGCGTCACAACATGCTCCCAATGCATCACGCCGTTTTCAAAAGGTTTTTGATGAAAACTTGAAAACTTGAAATGGAATATTCTGCATAATGACAATACTTTTTTTTTACTTTTTTTTCCCACCACTGCACTCAACATTTCACAGTGTCTGCCACACGGTAGAGTGGAGAGAGAGAGCAGGGCTGGTCTCTCTCACTCCCTAATGCGGTCTAGGTACGGGGGGAATGAGCAGCGCTATAAAGGAAAAGCCCAGGAACCTATATACTTCTGTGTGTGTGTGTGTGTCTCCGGCCGGGCCGGGCGGACACACCCAGGTGAGATAGTTTATTGATTCTGGAGGCAGCTGTGACGGAGTTAACCCTACAAGGGGCTGATGATGTGGGGTGGATGAGGGGCTAAAAGAGGAGGGGGCACGCGGATGAAAGGTGAGGGGATGATGGATTAGCGGGGCCGCGCGGAAAAGTGAGGGGGGGGTGAGTGCAGCGTGCAATGAGGTAACACATTAAAACAAAGTTGCAGATATAAGGCGTGCGTGCACGCATGCGGCGCGTCCACCGGACTGACACGGCTCCCCCATTGTAAAGTGACAGATTGGCTACAGCGGCCATTTCTGTGTAACAAGCTGTTGTTGCGTGCTAACGTATTGCGTTCTCCGACGGGCCCCTGGCGCTCTGGTGCCGTGACCCCCCGGACCCCCTACTGGGGCCAACAGCCAGAGGAGTGGTAATCACTCTGTCAAACAAGCTCCTCAACAGCAACTACAACAATGTGCAGCGTGTGTGTGTGTGTGTGTGTGTGTGTGTGTGTGCACGCACACACACACACACACCGACCAAAACAATTACCTAGAGCAGAAATCATTAATGAAAGAACATCAGAGGAATGTGAGCATGCATGGTGACTCTGCTGAAAGCAGGGCTGAAGCCAACAGGACGAGAGAGAGGAGCCACAACCAAAAACAACAACAGAAGCAAACCCGTTGGCAGTGACCATATCAGGAAGACAGGAAACAGACAGACAGACAGACAGACAGACAGACAGACAGACAGACGAGTGAGTGAGTGAGTGAGTGTGAGAGAGAAAGAGAAAGAGAGAGAGAGAAACAGCGGGGGCGGGCTGGGTGGGGGGGAGTGGTGGAGATGTGGGGGGGAGGGGGGGGGGGGGGGTTGAGCGTTGGAATGAACTCTCTCAGGCTTTGTGGTGCACGTTTCCCAAGGCCCCCGCCCCCCCCGCCTGGCCCCTTTGATAAATGACACATGTCATTCTGTCAGCCTGTGACACTGCAGCTGGGAGGCCCAGTGATGTATGGCTCTGCTGAAAAAGGAAATCAACTTTTTTCCCTCTCACTCCCTCCCTCCCTCCCTCTCACTCTCTCACTCACTCCTTCTCCTCCTCCTCTCTCTCTCTCTCTCCCTTGGCCTGGGCCGAGTGCGTGGCCTTTTTTATACGAGGATTTAGGTTTCCTCTGGTCCAGTAAGCTCCCACCTCCCCCCCCCCCCCCCTCCCCGCCCTCTCCTCCGCCCCGTTCCCCTGAAGCTACAGACAGGCGTGCGCGCAGCCCAGGTTGGCGGCCCGGTTTGTTCCCTCTCTCTCTCTCTCTCTCTCTCTCTCTCTCTCTCACACAATGACGCAGCTATTATGATCATGCACAAAGCCGTAACCCGAGCAAGGGCAACGCCACGTCGTCGGAGGTGAATCGAAGATTTATGGCAAAGCGAGGAAGTAAACAAAGTATGAACTTTTTAGTGGGGCCGCGGCGGATTCCGGTTGGGCAGGATGGCTGTGTCTCCCACTGGGTCATCTGTCATCCATGTGTCTCACTATAGAGGACACACACACACACACACACACACACACACTCCCACAGGAACCAAGATGAAACAAAATGTAGACACAGGCACACAAACACACATGCATGTAGTTGTGCAGTGCATGCAGTGCAGCCAAGCATGTGCGGATACACGCACATACACATACACACACACACACACACACACACGTGCGCGCTAGCATAAATATTCACCCCCAAAAGAGATCTCAGAATGAATAGCTGCACTATCAATCTCAAAACACACAAAAAATGAGGAGAAAAAGAAAGACAAAAAAAAGAGCAAAAAAAAACAAAAAACAAAAAAACAAAAGGAGCAATGAGATTTTATTTCACAGAGCTGGTGAAGCTCAGCCAATAAGACACTCCCATGGGGCACGCTTTGCCCTCCCTTCCTGGCAGATTAGCCTATCACGGCATCCCACTGACCCTTCCACTGCACGCACCGCCCACACGGTGAGGGAGCCTGAACAGCCAGGCTCGCTCTCTCTCTCCTACACACTGTCTTGCTCTCTCTCTCTCTCGTACACACTGTCTTACTCTCTCTCTCTAATCATATCCTCTCTCTCCCCCCTCCCCCTCCCCCTCCTCCCTCCCTTTCTCTCAACGGCTGACCTGTTATCAGTGCTCTGGAGATTTAACGGCCAAAACAGCCGAGCGCAAGTCAGGCGTGACAGTGGGAACGTTCCGAGTGTCGCCTCTCAATCTCTCGCGTGATCACGCGCCCCATTCCGGGGGAATCGGGGGGGGAAGGGGGGGGGCATGCCCGGGGAGAGAGAGAGAGAGAGAGCGCAGCGGCGCCCACAAGGGACCCGTCGCGCTCTGCCTCCGGATCAGCCGGTGCCCGGCGGCCATCGGTCAGGCCGACCGGGTAAAGACAGACTGCGGCGAGATCAGTGGACGCGGGCGACCCTCTGACTGATGAGGCGGAGGGAGAGGTGGCAGAGGGAGAGGTGGCAGAGAGGAGGTGGAGGGAGAGGTGGCAGAGAGGAGGTGGAGGGAGAGGTGGCAGACCCTCTGACTGAGGAGGCGGAGGGAGAGGTGGCAGATGTGTCCGTCCAAAATCCCAGGAATGAGGAATAGGGAGAGAGTCGGATGGATCAACAACGGGCCATTCAGCAGCGGAGGCCTGCATTCACACTAATGATCCTCAGACACTGAGCCACTCCAACATTAAGAGTTCACTATGTGTTGCTATGGGGACCACGGCTACTTTGACTAAAGGAGAGGGGGGGGGAGGTGGGGAGAGAGTGGGAGAAGAAGAGATGGACAGAGAGAGAGAGGGAGAGAATCAAAAGAAGTTAGGGAAAGTGAAGTATTAAAGGACAAAGGCGACAATATCGAGAGAGAGAGAGAGAGAGAGAGAGAGAGAGATAGAGAGAGAGAGAGAGCGCGCAACGAGAGAGAGAGAAACGCTAACATGAACATGGAGCGAGGAAACGAACTATGAAAACCAGGACATTCTTTAACAAAAAAAGAACAAGCAGGGAGCAAGAGAACGCACGAGGAGACAAAATTGGGAGAGAGAGAAAGAGAGAGACTAAGAGAGAGACAGAGAAAGAGAGAGAGAGTAAGAGAGAGAGGAAGAGAGCGAGAGAGCAAAGGAAAACAACAAGGCGAGGGGGTCTAGCAGTGAGAAGGGCCGCGGCCACCTGGGGGTCGCGACCTGCGAACGACCCCGTCAGATGTGCACTCTGGCCGGAGCGCCTGGGAAGAGGGGGGGTGGTAGAGGGGGGGGAGGGAGGGGCGGGAAAACAAGGCATCATTAGGGCTGAGTGATGAGCGGCGGCCATGTCTGACCTCCCCTCTCCGGTGACTGCAGGCAGGCAGGCCGGCCAGAGTCTGCGGCCGGACTGACACTGCATTTAGAAATGCCAGAGGGCCTCACAATGCCTCCATAATACAGCACCAGTACACTACTGACACACGCACACACACACACACACACACGCACGCACACACGCACGCACACACACACATACACACGCACACGCATGCACGCACCGACCCTCGTTAACCACTTTTAACCTGGCGTGCCTATTTTTAGTGCGGAGGCTTTCCAAAATATTCAAAAAGGTGTTTCGACATCTGCAGAATTGTCTGAAACTGTGAAAGTAGCTGACCCACAAGCCCACGGCGTGTCGCATATATATATATATACTGTATAGCGACGCGCTATACACGTGAGCTTGTGAGTCAGCTATCTCCAGCTATCCGTTATATACGACCAACGTACACACACACACACACACACACACACACACACACACACACACACACACACACAGGGCTTAAGTGGTTAGTAGACCCGACCTCTGTGACTCTCTGATAATGGCTGGAGCGTGCAAACGCAGTGACACACACACACACACACACCCACAGTGTGTGTGTGTGCGTGCAAACGCAGTGACACACACACACACACACACACACACACACACACACACCAAGAGCAGGACCTTCAGCTACCTTAATACAAACACACGTTCTGTTACAAAATACAGGGCCGCCACTGTGGCCATCTTGTTTTTTGTTTACCTTTTTTAAGATTTTCCCTTTAATCACAGAGGAGGAAGTGGCGTTAGTTTAGTGGCGGGGTGAGAGCGGGGGTCTGGGGGAAATAATACAACAAGAAGGGCAGTGTGCACGGAGGCCGTTTCCAGGGTGTGTGTGTGTGTGTGTGTGTGTGTGTGTGTGTGTGTGTGTGTGTGTGTGTGTGTGTGTACAGCAGCACACACACACATAAGGCCACAGTGTTGGGATTCCAAGGTCAGTCGCACACGGTGGCGACAAGCGACACAACACCACATTCACGAGTCGGGGCGGGGGGGCAACCTGGCGAAGGCGCTGCAAACTCGCGGGAATCCGAAGCCAGCCTGCCCGCCTGTTCACGGCGCGTTCGCCCCCTCAATTAATCATGGGAATTGTTACACCACAGTAATACCAAAAACAATCTCCATGATCACACGCACAAACAAAATTTCAAATTGCTATCATCCATCTCACCTGCCCCTTTAAGAGCAGTGGGGGGGGGGGAAGCGAATGTGTGGGAGAGGGTGGGTATCTATTCATTGGTCCCTCTCTCTCTCTCTCTCTCTCATTCTACCTTTTCCTCTTAAAGGCCTGGCCGGTGAAATGATGTTGAAAAATTAACGGCAGCAGCCAAACGCGTAAACGTTACTGGGCGAGGGATCAATGCGTGGCATCCGCGGCGGGAGCTGCTATGTAAAACACTGCCTTAAGTCAGCCGCACCAGGTTAATATTTAATCCCTCCATCCATCTATCCCTACAAAGAGCGCCGCGCTTCCCTTTAGCTTTAGCTGCCGTTTACTTTGATTACACACAGGCGTTTGGGGGGGGGTGGGGGGGGGGGGTTTGGGTACGAACGATAAGAAAGTGCAGTTGATTTGCATGGGGATGGAATATGCGCAGGTTTGATAATCGCTCCGAGCATTCTTGGTGCCCGTGTGAGACAGAGCAAGGGAATAGAGAGAGAAAAGACAGAAAAGGGGAGAGAGAGAGAGAGAGAGAGAGAGAGAGGGAGGGAGAGAGAGAGTGGGTGGGTAGGTCTGTATTGGAGAAAAAAAATAAGGTGATGCAGAGTTGCTATGAAACAATACAAAAAATGGATTTCACTCCGAGGGTTGCCTTATTTAAAACAACAGATATGCAAATAGAAAGGCAAGAGGAAAAATAACACTGATATTATCTCTCCCGTGCAGTTATTTTCTGTGGCAAATGATTTCTAGGCAGGAAATACCAAAATTGTAACTCCCAAGTGAACATGCAAATCCGTCCAGCGTGTATTCCTGGGTAGTTCTCTCTAAAGCCTCTCATGTTGCCGGCGTTCTTCCTCCTGCTAACGATTGAACATTCTCATGTTTATTCCACGTCTGTGCCGAGAATTGTACGTGTGACAGAAACTAACTAATAAAAACACCTTTTGCGCCACAGTCGCTACGGCATGGCGCGCTACACAGCGCCATGTATTGAGGTATGTTACTATAAATGATATGCCATCGCAATTATGAAACCTATGGCAGAGGATATAAAGGTCTGTTGAATGTACGGGGAATGGTAGAAAACACAACACCTCACAACGATGTGAAAGTTAAACTGTGTTATCACTGCTGTGTGCCCTTTTAATTCATTTTACACACACACACACACACACACACACACACACACACACACACACACACACACACCTTTACTAGCTGGATCAAATGACAAGAAAACATCATACCCTTTGTTGTACAATATAGGACAAATGGGAAATTTTAACTGCATGGCCCATGACATCATTTCCCTTGTCCCTTCTCCTCTGCACAAGGCCTGGCCTACAGCAATAATGACTTGGGAGGTATGCTAGCTCTCTGTAGCAAGCAGCAGCCTCTGCAATTGTTTTCTACTGTACATTAACAGTACACAGTTTTAAATCGATCCACACTTATCAGAACTGAATTTAATTACAATTATGAATTTGGTGAACCTCTGCGAATTAAAACATTGCGTAGAAAATATACAATCTACCAGCTTGTTGCATGTCACGCTGCAATACGTTACTGAACTTGTGTTGTAATTTCTGACTCGCTGTACTGCTGCTGTAGCCTACTGTCGCACGACATAAACCAGGGTTTATTCTTTAACATTTTCCGCTCTAGCGCAGCCGCGGGAACGTTGAGCCCAAAAGTGTTGTGTTAGCCTGCGGTTAAGGGAAGTGAGCCTTCAAGATCGGCCATGGCAACTGTTCATTTTCTCACTCGTTGACCTCAAGTCCCTACTTTGCGATGTGGAATAGTGGCTGCCGTCAAATAGCCGACAGAGTGAATAACAGGGGATCAAGGAAACGGCATTTTGGGCTCCAAAACGAAACGCTTGGTCTCCGTATCAGCGAGACAGACAGCCGGGGGTTGCAGTCCAAAAGCTACAGTACTAAAAGCCCAAGATACCTCACCCCACCGCATGCACATACACACGCATGCATAGACACGGGCACAAAGGCATGAATATAATATGCACGTATACACACACACTGCAAAATACTTAAGGCGGTCATTTCAGTCAAAGAGTGTAAAAATGGGTCCCATGTGATGTGGCAATGTAACACCCACCAGGACGCTCGAGTTAAATTAGCACCCAAGATTTTACATTTCACACCCAACCAAACACACACACACACACACACACACACACACACACACACACACGTATATTATTCCCTACCTGTATGCTATTAGTAAACATAGAAATGCTAAGTTGGTATACGGATAACCTCCACAGACAACCACATCACCACAGCCGGGAAGCGAAAAGACACCATGATCACTAATACAGAGTATTGATCGCTGAACTGCTGTGTGCTGGTGTTTAAAGGGTGGGTGCATGGCTGTATGAGAGGGGTCTAACAACACTGACAAGGGTAAAGTGTTATTTCTCTCACACGCAGACAGCTGGACGAGGGAGGGGGAGGAGGGACGAGGGAGAGGGGGACCACCCCCCTCCCCCCCACACACTCCACCAGGCAGTAATTCTTAATTGACACCTGTCAGGATAATGGCGGCAGTCACAGCTGCTGCGGGAGAATTTGTCCATCGTCCCGTTCATCTGTCAGCTCTAATACCCGTTCGAAAACTGAACCCCCCCCCCCCAAGCTCCTTTCGCCACTGGACACGGATGCACGCCCCCTCAGCTTTCCCCAATCCTGTCCTTCCTGTCTACCCCCCCCCTCCCCCCCCCCCGCCCCACACACACACACACACATCCCCGGCGGTCCTCTCTGTCTCCGAGTCTCTCCTATGCTCTTTCCCTCCCCTGCATTTCCCTGACGATCTCCCCACGATGTGCTAATAATTTAAAACAATACAAAGAGAAAGAGAAACGACACACCGGCGTCGTTTCTGTCCAGTTTTCTGGCCTTTCTGACGGCAATGTCGAGAAAAACAAGGGTTGACCACGCAACGAAAAGTAAGAACAGGAAAAAAACAAGAGGGAGAGAGAGATTATAAAGTATTTATCCAGAGGAGACGGGGACGTGAAAGAAGCTTCAGAGAGGAAGAGAGCGATAGAGAGAGAGAGAGAGAGAGAGCGGGGAGACGAGAGGGGAGAGATGAGAGGTATATATACACGCAAGAGAAAGAGAGAGGGGGTAGAGAGAGAAGGCTGGGTGTCCCTGGGTAGGGCTTTGCTCCTCCACTGTAGCAGGCCCATCTCGTTTGTCTGTTTGTTTGTTGGCATCAAAGAAGTGCCTCTCACTCCGCACAGCCCGTCCCTTGCTAACTGATGTAATGAGCGGGTAAAGCTACATGTTTTCCTGTAGCCGAGATATTCAAATACTTATTAGACAAAATATTCCGTAATTGCTCATCTTTTATTGATGGACGCAAACGTGTTAAAATTTGCAGGCTCTCCAGCAGACTCTCTCTCTCCGAACAGCAAGGAGAGAAGGCCTCTGGAGGAGGAGGAGGAGGAGGAGGCTCACCGCTGATCAAGAGAAAACATTTACACTTCTGCAAATCTAATGCTGTACTTAAGAAAATTTGAGATGTCAATTTCTTTCCTCTAAATGTTGCACGACCGGTTCTCTCCTCAAACGCCTCCCCTCTTATCTTCTCACGTCTCAGATTATGCTTAAAGAATTTAATGAAACAACAACAACCTATGAAACATTTTCCACTAATAAGCTTTTAGGTCTAACATGCCCACTGTACATTACAACAAAATGTAAAATTACTCAGCATTTAACACAACTATTAGGAATTAATCACTTTTAACAGAGGGCCGATAACAGCAATGTTGCAGGGATTTTTTTTGTACGAGTCATAGTTAAATTTCCTGACACTACACTCTACAGCACAACAAACTTAAGAGCTCAGAGACATTGGGGGCATTAAATCCTTATTTGAGGGAAATGCGTTTTTCAGAGGCAGTGAGGACTATTCAGGCTGCTTGTCAGGCCAGTCCCAGAGGGCTGGCGTCTCTCTGTATCAGACTTGATTTTCTTTCTCTTGTCTCATGACTTGTTCCTGTTTTTTTATGAGCTGTAGGCAAAGCAACAAAATCACACATCTGGTTGCTTTAATGATATGATTCGCCATCATACTAAGCCACCTTCATTATGACCTCCCACGGTGACATGCTAGCTGCACTTAAGCTTAAGGTGTGTGTGTGTGTGTGTGTGTGTGTGTGTGTGTGTGTGTGTGTGTGTGTGTGTGTGTGTGTGTGTGTGTGTGTGTGTGTGTGTAAAGTGAAAGGGTGACTGTGACAGTGTACTGCTGATGGCAGCAGCACGCCCCGAGGGCAGCTTAAAAGTGAGACTGGCCTGGAAAGGAAACGGTGAAGGGACAAGAGGGACAAGAGGGACGTTTGGGGCAAAACTATTGGGGTGAAAATAAAATAAAACACATCCGCATCAATGCAAATAGAAAAGACAAAGCCATTCAGAGCACAACGGGACACAGCTGAAACCTCACTGTGATCTAACAACCACCCTATACAGCAAACTCTGGAGCACTAGCTTAACCAACGTTCAACCTGGTGTCCCCATGTTCAGAAATGTAAAATACTACTAATAATAGCAAACAATAGCCGATCTACAAGCTCACAACGTGTCACGCTGCAACACGTCGTAAGCTTGTAAATTGGCTATTTTGATAGCCATTGTACGATGAATAATAGGGCTTAAGAGGTTAGCTCCCAGAGTTAAGCTAACACTCCGGGGTTTGACTGTGCATAAAGCTTAATATACTATAACATATACTCCTATAGGCTACAAAATATAACACACAAACTAAGGCGCACACAAGCATATACACGCAAACACAGAGGTGCTCGGGAGAGCGAGTGTGGAGGCATTAAAAAGAGCGAAGCTGAGCATGTTTGACCTTTGACTGGCTCAATTCCCAGATGCAAATTTAACTATTAGTCTCAGAGGGTGGCACAAGAGCAAAACTGGCTATCGACGAGGCCGATCGATGCCACCTGCTAACGACACAAGCGCTCCAATTAGCGTAACCTCTAGCGAGGCACGGAGAAGACAGCGCCTGACCGCCAAGCACACACCGAGGCAAGGGCTGGGGAACACACGACAGAAGGAAATAATAAATACACGCTGTGGAGAGGATCTGTGTGTGCCTCAGTGCTGCTCCTGAACATCCCAGGTTCAGAGCAGCATGCAGAGGGTCTTGCTGCCGTTACCGAGGCGGTAATGGTTGTTAGGAGTCGTATTTTTACCACTGTGGGAAGTGGAGAGACAATGAATGCACGGCCCCTTCTCACTCGTCGTGCAGGGGCTGAGTAAAGAGTGTGGTTGTTGTTGCTGCTACACTGGCTAAAGTTAGTCATTCTAGCAATGCTAAGTTAACTCCGCTGTGCTGCGTTGATCACTGAACGACAGACACATGCATGCACGCGCTGTGCATGAATTATAGCACACACACAATACTGTTCTAAATGCTACATTTAATAATCACACACACACACACACACACACACACACACACACGCACACACACACACACACACACACACACACACGCACACTTAAAAGAAAAATAAAGTTATTAGTCCTTGGTAGCAATGCAAAAATATCAGACCTAAAAACAAAGTCTTGGACAAATATGTGTTGGACTTTCAAGCCTGAATGCCATTTTCTTTGCCAAGACCAAAATTCACCTTCTTCTATTTTAGTTTGTGTTTTTAATGTAAAAGTATTACCAGTAATAACAGTGTTGTAATTTTCCCGTCTTTTGGGGAGAGGGGAGCAGTAGGCTACAGAAGGCCAATACAACTCCAGCAACGTAAAAGTGAAAAGTACACCTAGTGCACACTGGTGCTCCTCAGGCCGTTGATTTAGAGCTGGGAGCTACATAAATCTCAGCTAGCTGATTATTTCGAGGGGAGAATATCACATAACAGCATCGTCAAGTAAGAGCACAAAGGTCGCTGTGTAATCTTAGCTACCCCGGGCATGCTAAACCATTAATCCCTGGGCACTGGGTTTCTCCAGCTCAGAATATACTGGGAGAACTTCAACAGGCATCCAGCGCACGCCATAATGACCCCCACCGCCACGGCGACGAGTGGCGTGACATAAGCTTTCATATACGAGTAGCGCCCTCCTACAGCCAAACGGTATGGAGGAGACCCTATCATGGTGCAGTGTGTGTGTGTGTGTGTGTGTGTGTGTGTGTGTGTGTGCGTGTGTGTGTGTGTGTGTATATGACTGTGTGTGTGTGTGTGTGTGTGTGTGTGCGTGCGTGTGTGTGTGTGTGTATATTCAGAATCAGAATACCTGAGAACAATATGTAAAAAACCCTCAATACTAAAAGCGGAATTTCTTACAAATAAAAACTATGCTGTTTACAGGAATGGCCTATACTACTTCCCCTTCTATACTATAGAATGCAAAGTAGTATTATCAAATAAAATATAGTAGCTTGAACAGGTCTCAAACAAAATATGTTTGTTAAAGAAATATTCCAGATTCCATGACAAAAATCATAAACTCTCCCGTAACAACATCCAACTTTAACAATGTAACAATTCTTCATGACCTTGTAAAAAGTGCACACACACACACACACACACACACACACACACACACACACACTTTGGACAGCGGAGCGAGAAAAAAAAAGGTAGTGTAACATTAGAACATAATAAATAGGGGACACACTGTAGCCAGCGCCATTCCATGCAGAGGCTAAAGAAGTGGCAATTCTACTGGTTCTGCCTGCTTCTGCCAGGCCTATGCTATGTTCCACGGTTAAGAGCAGAGGGTTTTAGTGAGGTCATTAACTGGCATTGTCTCCTGACATGATTAGTCAGGTAGCAAAGTCCATTTGTCACCTGCACAGGCAAATTGAGTTGGTCCTGCACTAGGGGCTATGGGGACTGTATAATATCAACTTGATTACATCAAGGCAGCTGCGGACTTGACACCTTACTGAATTTGTCAGCATTAATCGTTAGGGCCTGTCACAAATCCATCAGCGGTACAGATAATTAGGGTATCTCTCTAATGAAGCCGAGGGGAAGCAACCTTACCTTTTTTTATCTCTTATAATTAACCACTGTCTTCCCCAGGAAAAGAGCTGCGTGGTATTTTCTTTTTATATATACCCATTTCCTCTAAAGACTAGCAGTGTCTACGATGCTAGCTGGCCTAGAATGAGAGACAATGTCACTCCAGTTACAAAATGTGCTCATCTTTCCTGGACTCGTCACCAGTAAAAGAGACTTATTAAAACACAACAGTGGGGTGTAATCTGTAAGGTATACACGCATGGGGAACATCCTGGCACATCATGTGCATTTGATGGTATTTGCTACTTTGAATTTCCACTAAAGGTTTGAGAATAAAAATTCCAAAAGATGAAAATAGATCTAAAGTACATTATCGTTATCGCCAATGGAACAACAGACATAACATCTAGACAAGTAGACACAATTTGCATCACTCACACACACACACACACACACACACACACACACACACACACACACGCACACACACACACACACACACTAGTACGGTGAGTGTTCAGTATTTAAAAAAAAATATGAATGAAACTATGCAAAGCCAAAATTGGAAATGTTTTCATGTAACTGCGAAAGGTTAGCTGTACTCTATTTTCGCGTACAAGTACATTAATTAAAATCCATGCCCGTTGAGACGTGAATTTAATATGGTCTTGAAATTCTGGAAGAAAAATAAAACAATAATATGGTAATACATTATTGTTGCATAACTATGATGGAAGCCTTTGACTTTTTAACATTTTCTTTTTCCTGCTGTATAATTTGTAAAAGTGATAGACCATATATATACTAATAGTGTGTCTTTGGTCTGGGATGACTGTTTACTGAACCTGGCTTTCAAACATTTAATAAAAACAACTCAAATACTTAATCACCTAAACCGTATACTTAGTTGACCAGAGTCCCTACTAGGCCCACTCGTGTTTTCGCTCTACACTTAATATCTTCGCCAAAAACAACTCTTAAAGCTCACAACTCATCACAAGCATAACACGTTGCGCGTTTGTAGATCTGCTATTTCCACGAGTTTTAGCCCCAGGACGGGGGCGCTATAGGGTCCAAGCGGTTAATATTCGCCAGGACAAAAGAAAAGGCCAGGGAGGGGGAAAGGGCACCATTAAACCTCGCAAGACAACTCCAGTATACTGTTGGGAGTTTTGGATTCACTGAGCCCCTTATTTCCATGCTTACTCCCACCATGAGCAATTTCCTCTCTGAGCAGCGATACAAAGGGGAAGACAAGACACAGGTCAGTAACCGTTCCCAGTAGACCATCAGCCTTGTGTGTGTGTGTGTGTGTGTGTGTGTGTGTGTGTGTGTGTGTGTGGTTATTTGTTGCACTGGGAGGGGAGGGGGGCGTATGGGCGTTATCTCTTACCAACTGTCATGTTTGTGGAAGAACGTAAAGCAGTCTGTTTGCCAAGCTGTGATTGACCATTCCAACTCATGATGTGCTCAACGACAGGCCAAATGGATCAATGGAGTGTGCGTGCGTGTGCGCGTGCGTGTGTTGTGGAGAAGAGACCAGTGGGGGATCAAGGTGATGCCATGTGTTAACGCTCACATCTACCACGAGAACGAGGAAACATTACTCGGGTCCCTGCAGCCTTGACTTGGTTCTGCCTTCCGTGCCATGTGATGTGATTTTGTACCAAAATCGCGAGATGATGATGATGGTCACAGAGAGAAAGAGCAGCACCATATATCTAAGACTAAAGTCTTTCTTCCCCACTGTGTGCCAGAATCATGTGAGCTCTCTGTGGTAGAAAGAGAACGCACACATGCACACGCGCACACACACACACACACACACACACACACACACTCGCACGCTCACGCACACGCCATAGAGAGAAAGAGCACTGGTTGAATGTTCTGCACAGCCATCCCACACAGCTCATCACTGGCTCCCATACTTAAAATGATAAACCTGCAGAGTTCAAAGTCTCGTGTGCCTGGCCCTCCTGTTCGGTTCGCTTTGCACCCCATATTTCAGAATCCTCTTTAAAATTCTATAACTGTCTTTTGTTCACTCCAGTTGTTAATGCCCAACTTCAAAGGCTCGGCCTCATTAGCACAGAGGTAGAAACTCCTGTCACTCATTTACATTTTGTTTAAAGGGTTGAGGGGGGGAGACGAGAGAGAATGGAGTCGAAATCCAAATCGCTACACGTCAACCTTGTCTGACTTGTGCCCAGCGCCAAGCCAACATCTGCTTCTATCAGTTGGCCACATTGTAAATATTACACTTCCCTACAGGTGTGGATATAGATATCATTGGCAGAGTAAAATGTAGGAAGAATGTGGGGAGAACTTGGATAGGAAGTTAATACAAAACAATACCTTAAGAGGGGATGGTAAGTGGTGAAACATGTAACTTTACAGAAAAGGAGTGCTTATGGGATTAATTATTTTTTTTGTATTTTTGTTTTATATTCAATAAATTCAAGCCTTTAATCAGCCTTTTGTATGTCCCCCTAAAATCAAGAGAATTACAGATTTCCCCTAAAATTACAACTTTCTTTTTTGTTTTAATTCCTAGTTGAGGCAACAGGGGTTGTCCTTTGACTGGCTAAATCTGTCAGAAGCATGCATGTCTCCATGGAGAGATTTATTGATGTTTATCAGGGATGAATAGATCAAAGGCTGTCACATGACAGGCGATCAATCACGCATCAAATCAAGGATGGCAATCCTCTAATAAAACAGAAAAGAAAGAAAACCGGCTCTCACCAGTTTTCTTCCCTTCTTTCTGAGTCAATTATTCATCATTACTCACTCTTGGACCTCAAAAGGACTCTTTTATCCCCCCATAACATGCAATTTAGCTTATTCAACCAGTCTAAGAGAACTTTCCGTGCAAGTGAGAAAAATCTTACAGTGCCATTGAATACGCTTTGTCTATGCGCAGTGGTGCCAAACGCCTAAAAAACATAACGGGTCAAACAACCAAGTTGCAAAGAATAATAATAATAATAACAATAATAATAACCTAATTGAAATTGAGTTAAAGACTGGACGACAGCATGCAAAGCACCAGTACACAATGGGAGGTCAAAGGGGAGCTATTTTGATGTTGTAAATCTAAATAAACAAGTCCACTGCACTATTATATCGCCTGTTGGGAAATGGTGGGTGAAGCCAGGAGAGGCGTGCGCTTGGCTCGGGGTGACGGGGTATACCTGCTGATCGTCGCGGGTCTTGCTGCTTTCTCCTCGGCATACTGACCGTCACTTTCCACGGTGCTTCTCATGCAGGAATGACAAGAAGAAGTCAATCAGTGGAGAAAAATCATCCCGTGGCTTGATCTCGGAGCGAACTGACAAAGATTTATTTTTAAATCTTATTCTTATTATTCTGGCTCTGTCTTTTTTCCCCCTTTTCTTTTCACTAATTGTGGGATTTCAGCAACCCGAGTCCACACCTGAAGCTGTTACAATACAGATATTGTCCTGTCCTGAATTGTAATAGGCCAAAAAGCGGTTTTCGGTTATTAAAAAGATGAAAGAATCTCGCCAGTTCCTGACATGTCTATCAAAGATCATCTTTCGTCATCTCTCTTATGGCAGGGGGGGGAGAAAAAGAGGCAGAACCTCGAAGCCAAGTTTCAGTCACTCCCCTGCTGCCATCGGGAGAGGAGAGGAGGGAGGGGGGGCAGAAAAATCACTATCTCACGGTGCTACTTTGTTTCACCTTCGCACCACCAAAAATAAATAAACTCAGATCGTAACAAAAACAAAATAAGTCCAGTGTTGAGGGCGCGAGCACCTTTGATGTGTAATCCCCGTGCTGCCCACGGCTTGGTTCTTCTCTTCTTTGAGCCACAGATCTGAAACGAGAGAGAGAGAAACGGGTAGAAAATAAGACAGGCGGTTAGATGGTTAATGTCAGTCCGTCACCACGCCACCTCGCTCAGCCCCCGGATCAAGCCTCACCGACAGCGGATACTTTTCTCTTCCCAGCCCCGGCGTTGAGTCGGTCGGGCAGGGGGGGGGGGGAGGTTGGGGGGGAATCTACTTACATTTTTTTTTCTCCAAGAGTCGTGGAAATTCTTTTCACTGTCGGCCGCCGCTCATCTCATCTCATCTCATCCAGACATTATAATGTAATGCGGGTGGTTGATGTGGTGGTGGTGGTGTTGTTGGTGGGGCGCCTGCCCTGCTTCTTCACTAAAGAGAAACAAACAAGATGCAAGGCATCCACCCTCGAGAAGAGATCGACATGAACTAATTTCTCTTCTGTAAACTCCAGGGAGTGAAGCCGAGGTCTCGTCTGTCTGCTCGCTCCCGGAATATATAAAAAAGAAAGCAGCCCCGTTGGTTGAACGCAGTGGATCCAGAAGCGTTTCAGACAGCCTCAACTGATAGACAGACGCATCGAGTGGCTTTTCCTGCTCCATTTTACTCCTCCCCTCTCGTACGAGCGTCACCCTGACAGTAGAGCCTACCTGTCAATCTTTTTAATTGTCTTGTTTTTCCCCTCAGCCTCAGTGCTTAAAAATCCAAACGACTGACAAAAGGAAGCCACCGACCGGAGCCAGTATACGTGCGACGATGTCAAATTCACTCTTTGTGGAAAATAGGCCTATTGATAAATCAAGTTTATGGGCAAACTTTCGCACGGCAAAACAATACATATACGTAGGTTATTATTACAACAACTTTGACATTTTCTATAATAGTGGACATTACCGTGCATAATACATCTATTCTACTAAACCCTGCAGATCGAGTTGTACAAAGCACTGACGCTGAAAATAGTGCATTATTAAAGACACCATGTTTTGGTTGCAGTTTTTTGCTACAGGGCTGCAGGTGTAGTAACAGTGATTCCCTGCGAGTACATGTGCATGGGCGCACTCTCATGTTTTGGCAACACCGTTTCCAAATGGAAAAGCGTTATGCGTCTGAAAGCTCAAAGAAACACGTGCTTTTGGATTATTTTTGTTTAAATATATTCCACGCGTTTGACTTTTAGGGGGCGACCAGACTGCACCGCACGCCGTTTGCTGATCGGGGGGTGTTTTTTAATGTGTTTTATTGTGGGAGTAGTTTACTGGTTGAGCATATAATAGAGATGAGGATTGATTTGTTTCACCTTACTAGGAAGTGAGTGTCGTGTCCGGGAAGGGGAGGGACTCCAACGACAAGAAGTCTCCCCTATCTAGCACTGTGCTACAGTACAAGGTTGCACCGATGCAACATTTTAATACGAAATAGCCAGATTCTAAAGGTCGTATTTCATTCTTAAGGCATAGAATCTCTCTGCGCCACTGCGATCCAAATTATAATTTTAACCGCATTCATTTGGCGTGCATACACATGGCCTCTAAACCCTGCCCGATGTGTGCACGAAGAGGATAGATAGCACAGGGGGCTAGCGATAGTACATTATTATTACTGTTGCAGCAGTTGTAAATGCACATCATCATCATCATCATATAGCCCGTGAACTTTGTCCCCATCGTCGCTTCGTATAATGTCCAGCTCGTTGTTGTTGCTGCGGGCAAACGGCAGTAGGAGGGCGCTTGTTGCGGTGATCGGCGGCGGGGGGCGCAGAGGAAGAACCGACGCACTTTGTGGTGGTGCTGGTGGAGTTCATTCGGTCGCGCCGCGGCGCTTCATTATAGATCTGTCATACTCGGCGCACTTCATGGATTTCAAAGGATCCTCCATACCCAGCTCCATGAAAAAGCTCGTAGTCACCAAGCTTAGTCAGGATTTCAAAGCGGCCGCTTGTTTGCAGACGGTTCCAGTCCCGACACCTGGCGACGGGGACTTGCTTGTAAGAAATCGGTAAGTTTTTTTTTTTTTAAGGCGTAGAAATTGGGTACAACGCTCTCCTTTTTTGTCGCTGCGCCTGCGTACTTATGGATCATAGACGGACTTATGGCGTGTTATGAAGATATTTAACGCCTCTCTTTGATGTTGTGGATCTGTTGTAATTATTGTTAAGAAGTTGTTGGGAAAAAAAAGGTCCACTTACCTCGATTTAAACCATATCCTAATCCTACGGTGACAACACCTGCGATCATCATCACAAGATGGAATAATACGTGAGGAATAGCCTACTACTGTATTCCAAGTTCCGCCCCTACATTTGTCTATCAATCCATCTCGGCATCTCGCTCTGTCCTGTCTCCTTACGTAACGTCACCAACCTGCAAACAGAAAGTCATCGGGGGGTACATAACAGCAGAGCAGAATGGCACGAATTCACGAGGAGAGATTGAGAGATGCATGCAGGTTTGCATGCAGGCGTATATTGCTGCTGCAGAAGCATCACCCATATCAGCCACAGTTTAAACAGCCGTGTAGTTGATCTGTACCACATAATTGTCTCTCATTTTGTTAAATAGGTTTACACAAATTCACATTATTTATAATTGCTACTCAGATTCACACTGTAAAACCCTGTGTGTTAATTTAACTATAGGAATGAGTACATTTAACACAGAGGATTTTACCGTGTGTGTTGCAAATCAATACACGTATTATCAGACCAAAATACGCATGACAGTGTTATTATGCATGACATGCATGTGAACGGACACCTCTGACTCTGACCCAAACCCTTGGTCTTGCATAGCATGCATCAGTATTGCATGCATGGAAATGTGATATGCTCATTAAAAACTAGTAATAAGAATCAAACCTTATTTACCTAAAGAAGGAGTTCTGTGGACCAGGTTAGCAATCACATTATCCATTACTTTTAAAATGTAACTGCTATTATAATGCTAAATGATATACATGTATGTTGTATATACATATACGGTTCCTAGAGAAAACAGAATGCTCATCTAAAGGGTTTTCATAATGAGAGAATGCTGGGACAAGGAATGATGTGGCCTTTAGTTTACAGGCTTGCTTACACCTTGAAAAGAAGCAGTGCTGACCTGTGGTAGTCTGTGGTCGTAATCTGTAGCCAATCCCTTTTTTCCCCCCATTTATTTTTTTGGCCACCTATTGGTAGAAATACATTATAAACAAATGCATATAGTTTTCGTACTCTTGTATCTGCAATAGTTTAATGACCCACAACTATCATGGTTGTCATTGAAACAGCAATTACTCAAGATACATTCCTACATGACAGGCTCTCGCATGTATCCCACCCTTACACTTGGTCAAAATTTATGTTATTTATATTGCACAACACATTTTAATCAAGCCACATAAATATGTCAACAAATGCATAACCTACACATGGGACATCGGACATGGAAATGTCATCAATGCTTTTTTATAACGGGGCTGTTTTTCATTGCGCTGACAGCCTAAGTAGTTAGGGCAAAATTAACCGTTCTTGTAGCATTTTTAAATGGCACATATACCCATGACCGTAAACCCTTGCGTAATCTTCATAGCCACTGCTCCCCATAAAGCAAAATGACCCAGTGACCTTTAGGAACTAATGCAACATTTCTTAAGTGGAACGCAGGCTAGTTATACAATAACACGTCAACCATCACTGAAAACTTCAATAGCGCTTTTCCCCCCCTACTGAGATGTACACATCTATTGGGTTTTAATGATGGGACCGCAGTATATTATAGTTTTGAGAAAAAAAACTGTAATGGTAATAGAGAAATAGCTACATATGTATTATGTGTACTCATCAGAAGAGTCCCTCCTCCTGTGTTAAGAATTATAAATATAATTGAATTTATGTGTGGAAAAATTGTTTTCTTTGTACAAATGACTGTAATTACCGTTACGTCTGACCAAGACTGTTTTCTATGTGAACTGTAAAAATGATTAACATAGTGATGCTCCCCCCCCCCCCCCCCCCCCATTCAATTGACTCCCAAGTGTGTGTGTGTGTGTGTGTGTGTGTGTGTTTTGCATAAGGAAATTGAAACCATGAATAGTCAAATCACAATATGTTACAATAATAATTTGACCCAAAGTTTGCAACTTGGCTAAAGTATATTGGCATTATCAGTGCTCAATGTACAGGTGAACATACACCATGACACAAGCATGCATTCTAATTTCTGCTATAAAAGAAAGTTAATTATTTATTTATACGTTCATATACCACATGGGAGTTTCTTTCCTTCTTTTTCCTCCTCTGTGTTATCAACGGTAGATGTAAACAACAAATTTCATGTTGAGGCAAGAAACAACAATCCACGATTTTAAAAATGCAGTTTGTTCTGCAAGTCTCTGAAGACAATGAATCATGACATCATGCAATGTGTTTTGTGATACAAGCCTTTGCCTGTCAGTGTAGGAGCTTTTCTTCAAGAGAACAGCGAGTCATTGCCAAAACAAACCTGTGTGCTTGCACCCCGTGGTCACACATGGTTCTAGTGAAGGAGTCTCAAATGTTGACCTGATTGATTGTATGATATATTTCCTGTTGCTTCATTACGTAAAAAAAAAGAAATATATTGTGAATATACTATGGTGCCATAGTCAATATTATGATCACACATATTGTGTGTGTGTGTGTGTGTGTGTGTGTGTGTGTGTGTGTGTGTGTGTGTGTGTGTGTGTGTGTGTGTGTGTGTGTGTGTGTGTGTGTGTGTGTGTGTGTGTGTGTGTGTGTGTGTGTGTGTTGTATATTATGTGTATGTATTTTCTGATCTACGTATATTCCTTTATTGACCCAGTGTGTATTTTATCTGTGTTTCCATTGCAGTTTTGTTGGAATCAACGCCTCTGACATAAACCACTCTGCAGGCCGGTATGACCCCACGGTGAAGCCCCCGTTTGATACCGGTTTCGAGGGCCTAGGTGAGGTGGTTGGCCTTGGCCTCAGTGCCAGCTCCCAGTACACCGTCGGGGACACGGTGGCCTACTTCAGCAACGGGGCCTTCGCGGAGTACACAGTGGTGCCAACCAAGGCAAGTGTGCCAGTTCCCTCGGTGAAGCCCGAGTTCCTGACCCTGCTGGTCAGCGGCGCCACGGCCTACATTGCCATGAAACGTCTGGGTGACCTGGCCAAAGGCGAGACTGTTCTGGTCACCGCGGCCGCCGGGGGAACGGGACAGTTCGCCGTGCAGTTTGCCAAGCGGGCCGGCTGCCACGTGGTCGGGACCTGCTCCACCGACGAGAAAGCGGGCTTCCTCAAGAGCATCGGCTGTGACAGGCCCATCAACTACACCTCGGAGGACCTGGGCCAGACGCTGCGGAGAGAGTACCCACGAGGCATAGACGTGGTCTACGAGTCGATAGGAGGCAGCGTCTTCGACACGGCGGTCAACTGTTTGGCCAAAAAGGGCAGGCTGATTGTAATCGGTTTCATTTCTGGGTATCAGAGTGCGTCGGGGATCCGGCCGGTCCAGGGGGGTACGCTACCGGTCAAGCTGCTCCAGAAGTCAGCCAGTGTCCGGGGCTTCTTTCTAAATCACTACCTTGCTGACTATAGCGAGGCTGTGGGTAGTATGATAAAGATGTTGGCCAAAGGGAAGCTGACGTGCGAGGTGGACCACGGGGACCAGGCACCAGAGGGGAGGTTCGTAGGCCTGGAGTCCGTCTTCAGGGCCGTGGACTACATGTATGCTGGGAAGAACCTGGGGAAGGTGGTGGTGGAGGTGGCGCCACCCTCCTCCGTTAATCACAGCAAGCTGTGACGCACCAACCAGACTGCTAACGCTGCTGTCGCTTGCTGCTGAACGAGTCACCTCTGTGCATATCGTAATAAGAGTGATTACAACCGTTCATTACTGTGATCATCCAAGTTTAAATGACTACTGTGCAATCTTTGTGTACCTCACACCTTGAAATAGTATTTTTTTTACAATGCTGCTAGTTGACGATATAATTCTGAATGTGTCTTTTTGACCTTTATTTCTTTTGTAAGATGAATGTCGGTAGAAAACCAAAAGCTCAATCATTTCAGTGACTGAAAGTTGTTTCTGCCTGAATTTATCTCCTGCTTTGTGGAAGATCAAAAAATATAATAATAAAAACCACAATTATTTTCAATTATTACACAAAGCGTTGGAAATGCTTCTCTCTCTGTCTCACACTCACACCACTACAGTATGAGTTTAAATATATATTTTTAAGTACAATTTAAGTATTCATATACCTGTGTCAGAGCTTCTAATTCTTATTTTCTCTTATGGGTCCCGTTTTTTATTTTTAAATAATTTGAGTCGATATGTATTCCTATGATTGCTTGTAGCACTCTCAAGCACTTTATATACCCATAAATATTTTATGATAGACTTCGTTGTTTTTCTAATAGGCCTTAACGTTGCTGTGCACTTGTCAAAAGTGAGCGCCGCTCCAGGTGTGCTTGGTATTTCATTGCCTGTTTGTGGCTGACAGAAACGGCATTCACATAATCAATCTTTCCATTCACATGCCCCAAGCTGCACATAATAAAAAAAATTAGTCCAGCTAACCAGAACTTGGGCTTGAAAATACCATTAGTTTTCCTCCCAACAAGCAGAAAACCACTCATACTAAATGTGCTGTGCAATGCCCTTTGACACTATTCTTTTTCATTTCCTTTTTTATGTTTTTAATTTCTTTCGGAGACACGGGGGGGAATGCGCCACTTAGGCCCCAGGAATGCTAGTCAAATGACTGTAGCTGCTTAACCACATCACAAAGGAAAACATTGTCATGACACTTGTAGAAGAAAAGGTGATCTCCCTTACACAAATAACCATATTTGGATGAAAGGGTGGGGACACCAGAATATTTATATGGCTTGCTCTTTAATAGTTTTTAAGTTAACACATTCATACTTTAGCCCAGTGATACTCAACCTCAGGCCCGCGGGCCACATCAGGCCCGCGGGACCATTATATGACTGGCCCACCAATGAAAATCTAAAAAAAAAGAAGAAAAAAAAATCTGGAAAATGAAATAAAAATAAATAAATCTGAATGAAGTTATCTTTAATTACATTATTATAAGTAATACTATTAGAGTTGTACTATTACTCGAACGAAAATAAAAGCTTGGGGGGGGGGGGGGGGGGAAGATGCAATGCAAATGAAAGACATATACTGTGTATCCCTATTCCCTGACATAATTTTATAGCTAAACGGACAGAATTCTATTTTATTTGAATGATGAAACCCAGCTGCCATTAATAGTTGGAAATGGAAATGGAAATTGCGGAAATGGTGGAAATGGAAATTGCGGAAAATGCGGAAATGGAAATTGCGGAAATTGCGGAAATGGTGGAACTGGAAATTGCGGAAATGCGGAAATGGAAATTGCGGAAATGGTAATTGCGGAAATTGCGGAAATGGTGGAACTGGAAATTGCGGAAATGGAAATTGAGGAAATTGCAGAAATGGAAATTGCGGAAATTGCTGAAATTGCGGAAATGGTAATTGCGGAAATTGCTCTTCACTTATAGCTAGGTAGATTGTTTTATTTTACTCAGTCAGCCATATCACTACTCATTCTTTTTCATGAAAAAGGTCATAGCTGGGTAATCTATTTTCAGGCAAATTGTGTTTATTGTATTTTATTTTACTCAGCCATAACAATTTATTTTCTGTTAACCAACTTGCTGGCTGGCAGGCAGGCAGACAGCTACTCATAGACAGGCAGACAGACAGACAGCTACTCATGGAGAATTGGACAGGCAGGCAGTCAGACAGACAGCTACTCATAGACAGGCAGACAGACAGCTACTCATGGAGAATTGGACAGGCAGGCAGACAGCTACTCATGGAGAATTGGATGGTTTGGTTTGGTTTGTTTATTTAGCATATAATACAAATAAATGACAATAGCATATAAAAGAAACAAAAATATAATGCAAGGAAAGGAAGAAGCCTATAGGCTTATATGGAATCCTTTCCTAAAGGAAGAGGTTATTGTTTTAAAAGATTAAAAGTTCATTAAGAACAGTACATAAATCTAGAAGTTGTCAAAGGGGGGCAGCTGTGCAGTAAAGAAAATAAAAACACAGACTGCACAGAAAACAGAAATAAACAATACAACAACAAATACACAAAAGAAAATATAACACATCAAGGTAAAACATGAAATCTACAGAGACGAAAAAATAAGATATTTCTTAAGATGTTTTTTGAATATTGGCAAGGATAATGAGGATTTAAGTGAGGCATCTAGGGAGTTCCATAGATGAGGGCCTCTAAATTTGATGAAAGATTGATATTTGGACGTGCGACAATAGGGTAATTCAAAATGATCTCTTTGCCTTGTGGTACAATTGGACAGGCAGGAAGGCAGACAGCTACTCATAGACAGACAGACAGCTACTCATGGACAATTGGACAGGCAGGAAGGCAGACAGCTACTCATAGACAGACAGACAGCTACTCATAGACAATTGGGCAGGCAGGCAGACAGCTACTCATAGACAGACAGACAGCTACTCATGGACAATTGGACAGGCAGGAAGGCAGACAGCTAATTATAGACAGGCAGACAGACAGCTACTCATGGACAATTAGGCAGGCAGGCAGACAGCTACTCATAGACAGGCAGACAGACAGCTACTCATGGACAATTAGGCAGGCAGGCAGACAGCTACTCAGACAGGCAGACAGACAGCTATACTCATGGACAATTGGACAGGCAGGCAGGCAGACAGACAGCTACTCATAGACAGGCAGGCAGACAGCTACTCAGACAGGCAGACAAATAGCTACTCATGGACAGACAGACAGGCAGGCAGGCAGGCAAAGAGGTATAATGTCGTAATTTTATCTACTGGCCCCTGGCCCCTTGCCATTTTTGTAATGTGGCCCACAGGTAAATCTATTTGAGTATCCCTGCTTTAGCCATTGAAAAATAGCACATCTACAAGTTCATAGCGCGGCACAGAGTGCCGTGCTACGAGCTTGTAGATATGTTATTTTTGTGAAAATGTGGAGCAAATCTTTGAATACGTATTCTTTCAGAGCGAACATTTTTAACTAAATCTTTGCTTCTGGGGGGTCTCTGGAAGAACATATTTTGAGATGGGGGTCAGTGGCCAAATACAGAAAATTCTGGCGGTCCTTGACATGAAAAAGGTTGAGCACCACTGAAAACTTAGAATTCAGAAGCCTTTTTTTTTTAATCGACCTCAGTCCAAAATGGGTTAAAGATGAAGAGGAATTCATCTTTTTTTCTTGAAAATCTGTGGCACAGTGGTTCGTAAATAAGTGCCTCACAGGCTGGCAGTCCCGACTCCTAAGGTTCAAACCCAATCTGGGGGTCTTTTTGTGTTCGCATAGGGTTCCTCCCACACCACAAAAAAAAGAAGTAACAACAATATGCATGTTTAGGGACTGGGTGGTGCTGCTGTGTTCAGGCAACCTACAATATAAATAAAGGTCAGTCATAATAATAAAATGTTAAAATGGTCCGTGTTGTATTCATGTACTGTAATGTATGTTAAAGCAAACACCTGTTCCCGTCTGGGAGGGAGGGCTACGGCGTTCATGCTCTGTGAACATGATAATACCTCATCCAGGTGGCCGCTCAAAAAATAGCCCAGTGTGAAATACGTTACAGGTGTGACCCCAGCATGCAAAGCTGCTATCATCGCCAGATTGCGTCGGATATCAGAAAAAAACACACCGCCGGGCCAGGGCTGTTTGAACAAACACACTTATTTTAACTCTGGAAGCCGTATGGGCCCATTTGGTTACATTTGTACACACTGAGTTACAAATGACTAATAAATTAATGCTGAGGATATTACTGTGTGCAGTAGATATTAGATAAAGTATAACCGTACTCAGCAACGATGAGGTACTTAAAGGGCATTGAAAATGTTTTCATCACGTCTCCACGTGTCATTTTATCCTGACAGAATTCTACCTCAGTAGTCAGAACAGTGGTATTAATGATTAGCATCCATTACTCATTCAGCCCAAAAAATAAATGAAATATGACAAATGCACACAAACACCACACTTATGGTATGCAACAATATTATATGTAAACATCTTCCAATTAACTAATGAACTATTCACTCAAGAATCTAGATTAAGAATGTAATTGGCCATATATTTTGATCCCAGTTGATATTTACACTAAAGTACAGAACATCTCTGCCTCAGATAATCTGAGACCCTGCTCCCCATTTGAAGTCTGTGAGCCGTGAGATCCCAGATTGACGATTCCCAGTGCAGTGGTGGCCGACTTCACACCACAAAGTGTACAGTACGGTATGAGGGAGTATACGGTATGTGTACGGTATGAGGGAGTATACGGTATGAGGGAGTATACAGTATGAGGGAGTATACAGTATGAGGGAGTATACGGTATGAGGGAGTATACAGTATGAGGGAGTATCTGCAACAACAAATGAAACTTGACTTTAGCGCAGCCAATATTTTGTCTATTGCCTTCTCTATTTGAGTCATTATGGGCGAAAATGTTTTCAAACATTTTCAAAAAAGAAACCTACAAGTTTGTAGATAAGCTATATTGATTTAGGTTTTTTTTAATAGGGCTTAACTGGTTTAACAAAATAAAGTGTATTTAAGTGTTAAACTTTAATCAAATCAAAGTTTTTGACTAAATACATGTCCAAACATATACATATACAATGGTCTAAAACTCACCAAAATTGGGATCGGCATCAGACCCAAAGATCCGGCATCGCTCGGGCTCTAGAGCTTAGTAGCAACAATTAGCACAATGGAAACATCCACCAGCCGTTATTTATTGAGCCACTGTGATCACCTTCTGAAACGAAAAGACATGGTGTTCACTCGGGCGTTACAATTACGAGAGCATGCTTTCACGTGTGTCAGCCACACGAAAAGGTGAGCGGGGTGAGGCGGCTGGACGTACGGTTGCATTTAGCATCCTCAAACAGGCCCTACTACATGCGTTACGATGCTGAGGGAGGAGGCCGCGCAGGTCTGCCGATACGTGTGTCTCTCTTCAATTAACAGGAGAGGCCTTGTCTGTGTATCCTCCAGGGCCCACCTGTACCTCCCCTGATTAGTGAGCAGTCACAGCCCCAATTAGAGAACACAGCA
Source organism: Protomyctophum bolini (assembly GCF_963924005.1). Taxonomy (NCBI): domain Eukaryota; kingdom Metazoa; phylum Chordata; class Actinopteri; order Myctophiformes; family Myctophidae; genus Protomyctophum; species Protomyctophum bolini. The sequence goes on from NC_137868.1 coordinate 10,577,654, forward strand.
ACCTGGAGAGACAACAACACTCTTTATTTAATTGGATTGTATTGCCGTTCGGAGGCGAGCTGCTAACCTGTGACGTATCGCAGGAATCTGGGAGAGTGGGAGGCATACGTGAGATATTGAAGACGGCGGGAGAAAGAGCGTTAGACTAACGTTCGTGCGAGTCCAACGCTATTGCTCTTTTATTGGTGTTACCTGCGATATCTTACACGGCAGTAGTATATGTAACCGTGCAAAGCACTGTGAAGAGAAGCGGCACGCAAATTAATGTATTATCATTTGATCAGTATTACTATGCAGTCCCAGTGCATACGTACACAAATTAACGTATTATCATTTGATCAGTATTACTATGCAGTCCCAGTGCATACGTACACAAATTAATGTATTATCATTTGATCGGTGTTACTATGCAGTCCCAGTGCATACGTACACAAATTAGATTTTCTTTGTTCTTGTATGCGTTACTATTAGTCTGTACGTCGGTAGATGAATATGCTGACAGCAATGGAGCTTGTATTCCAAAAGACAATGTATTTTCTTAAAAATACTAGCAGTACCCACCCTGTCTATGCATGTTCAGGAACCAAGATGGCAACACACTCACAGTACATGTTTTCATTGTATAACGTGTTAACATTCACGCATGCCAAGTCCTCAAACTGGTCTTCTTTTTTTGTCTCTTTTTCTTTTTCCACAGTCCCCTAGCTGGCACTTGTGGCAGTTAACTAAGACATCAGCCACCTCGTAGTGTGGGATGGCATTCTACCTCCAGGCACCTAAGGGACGGAGCCTATACCTGCCTCTGCCTGCCTGGCTGGTTCTGCCAAGGATCCAGACAGTCCGGTCTCTCTCTGTGCGAGTCAGTCAGACCCTCGGAACACCCCAACTCCCTGAGCCCCCCGTCCCCCCCCGTCATTCCAACCTCCTCCCCCTAATTATGAAAACCTAAAACCCCACTCAACTAATTAGCCACAGCAGACCCCAGAACTGTGAGTAAAGGTAAAATAAATGGCTTCATCCAGTAGTGTGTGTGTGTGTGTGTGTCTCTCTCTCTCTCTCACACACACACACACACACACACACACACACACACACGCGCGCACGTGTGTGTGTGTGTGTGTGTGTGTGTGTGTGTATATATATATATATATATACTGTATATAGTATATACTATATAGTATATATATATATATATATATATATATATATATATAGCCTATACACACACGTGTGTCACGTGAGTGAGTGAAAGAGGAGCCCACAGGAATAGAAACAAATTAAGTTTTCAAGGTTCTTTCTATGGCCAACTAAAGTCATTTGTTAAACTCTTTGTGACACTATAGCTTTGTTACATTTGTTTAGTAGGGGAGAATGAGTGCGCGTGTGCGTGCATGCAATTGCGCCTGTATGAGCATGCCGCACACACCCAAGTGTGTGGGTGGGTGGTGCAGACACACACGCACACACGTGCGTGCACGCACACACACACACATGCACGGCACACGCACACCCTCACATCTGCATGTGGGTGTCCCTGCGTGGCTGGCAATCTGTCCGCCTGTCTGTCTGTCAGTGGCATGAGAACTCAGTGGGACATAAATTACAATATGCAGCAGTGCCACTTGTGCAGTCTCAATGAAGGGGAGGAATAACTTTCTTAATCAAGTTCCCCTGATTAATTGTAATAAAGGTGTCATCCATAAACGTGTCCTCCTGATTGAGTAATTCGGGCTGGGAGACAGTAAGCACATCCCCGGTGATTGGGGGGTGTGTGGGTGAGCGGGTGGTGGAGGACAGGGGGAGGGAGGGGGGGGGGGGGGGTTGGTTGGAGGTGTGCGTGCGCGCGTGTGTGTGCGTGCGACACAAATAGCTGCGCGGCACATGCACTGGCATCCTCCACGGACAGCCTTCGCACAACTGACAGTTATGAAATACAATTATCAGTGTGATCTGCTTAAGAATTCATCATCAGCGCCTCCACTGCCCAGTGAAGACATTCACAGGAAGAGAGGGGGAGGGGGAGGGGGAGGGGGAGGAGAGGAGAGGAGAGGAGAGGAGAGGGGAGGGGAGGGGAGGGGAGGGGAGAGGAGAGGAGAGGAGAGGCCTTGCTGATTAAATGAGATTTTTATTTTGTTCAACAGATTGTCCGCGTTACGTTACACCGCGACGGGAGGAGTGATAGGAAATGTTGACGTTGTTTTGTTTAGTTTCTCGTATACTCTTGTTTATTTTCTTATGAACCCCGGCTATTATACTACTGGAGGTCTGGAGGTTTCTTTATTTTAATACCGCCTGCTGCGAGCGTATGGCAGCATGGTGTGCCGATATGATGCAATTTGATTGCAGTTTGCTCTCCCATCTGTAAACATTACAGTATTGTGGGTATACGGAGAAAAGAATGAGAAAAGAAAACAAGTGCCAGCATTTGTATTATAGAGATAAAAATCACACTCAACCACATACATCATATTATGCTACATACATTAACCCTTTAGCCGCCCCAGCCAGCCAGCCAGCCAGCCAGCATGGCCTCTGGAGGGGGCTGGGCTGGGCGGGGGTCCCTCCCTCTGCCTGTGTCTGTTGAGATGTAGATCTATGTGCAGGTGAAAGGCAAGGGCACTACTCACCACGCCGACCGGGATTAATGACATCATCACTGCCATCGCCGTGCTGACCAGGAGCGCCGTCTTCCTATTGGCTGGATAGGGGGCAGGGGAGGAAAGAGAAAGGGGTGAAGGGTGGTATATACGGTGTGTTGGGTGAAGATAGTGCAAATGTAGTAATGGTGGCGGCGGCGGGTGGAGGGATGCGGGAAATATGAGCCTTCTCCTGTCGGGGGAGGATGACGGACAGGTCCTCAGTCGGCTCCCGCAGGTCCACCTGTCCCCATTCTTTACCGGCCCGCGGCTATAGCGAGCGGAGGGAGCGCCTCTGCGGCCAAGGACACCGGGGGTGTCAGCGGCGCGTCTGGGCGACATCGTTCATCAGGGCGCATCGGTAATGGGAAGCTCCCCGTGACAGTGGTCATCAGGACACAAAAGCAAAAGGGCCCATAAACATCACATGACAGATGGCCAGGAGGACAGCTATGGACAGGGGAGGGGGGAGCGATGGAGAGGGAGAGATACAGTGAGAACAGAGAGGGAGGACAGGAAGGGGGAAGAGAGAGATCTCATGTTTGGAGCATCACACGTGCAGCGCTGAAAAATCTAGGGCCGTCGGTTTATGAATGCTCGTGTTCAATGTCAACGGTAAAGGGAAAAGTGGAAGGCACCAAGGGGATATATACGTCCGTTCTGTGGACGCCTTCAAGGATAAAGTCACGCGAAAGGCAAGCTGTTGTAACCATCCCCGACCGAGAGCCGAGCACGCCATGACGTTGACAGTGGAAAACAACAGGCAGATATTTATTTCTAAAACGGTCCTGCATGTGTCCCTACTTTTTAAATGTTTCCCCTGCTCCTCATCAGTTTAATGAGCTCACATTTAGTTTCATTTTCCCACTTTTGTTTGTTTACCTACGTGTCAGCCCTGACGTTGGCCAATTAGTGTAGTGAAACAGTTTAACCTCCCAACGACGGGCGCTTTGTGAATAAATGGAGGAATGAAGGGAAGGCAGGGACACGGATAAATGGTGGGAGAGAGACGAGAGTGTGTTTGCACGAAAAGCTTTAACGGGGTAAGAGATAGAAGTTGGATGCTTGAAACGAGGCTTCACAGATCGCTGCGCGCAAAGATCCTCCTTGGAGATACATGCCTGGAGCAGAGATATTTCAGAGGCTTTCTCTCATCAAAAGGAAGGTGTTTGGCATGACTTCAACTGAGAAGTTTGACAGATAGCATGGTGTGTTACATCAACATTGTATGAAGAGTTGGCCTGAGGAGGAGGCTGGCGATTCTTCTTGCTTTTTTGTATCAAGGTATACTTTAAGCAGTCTGAGGTGCAGGGGATGAAAGTTAAAGAATATAATTATGGAGGTGATATTGCAATGACAGAAAGCGAGAAACAGGTTGTGTGAAAATGAAGTGAGGCAAGGGTGTCGAGAGGGCTGTCACGAAGTGACTGCAGAATCTGTCGTGCTGCGAAGGTCCCCGAAGAGGAAAGACAATTGTTGTGTTAGCAACACCTTTTGTCACCCCAGGATGTATACGCCTCATCTCCACTTGTTTACGGGGGGGAGGGGAAATGGAGGCCCATCAAGCACCAAGGTATTGCTTTCAAAACACAAGTATGTGCAGCTCGCGGGTTCGCCCTCCGTGCTGAAGCCGCAGGCTGTGCCACGGCTTACTCCCCCCCCCCCCCCCCCGCTTGTTGTGAACAAAACATCCTTGTCCGTCCATTAATCGTCACCCATCCATCCCGTGCACCTGTATATAAGAGGGAAATTAGAATATCCATCACTCCAGCGCGGCGTCACAGTGATTGATGGCTTAGTCACGGAACCCCTCCATTTCCCAGCCCAAGTCTGGGATTCTGGAAGCGAGAAGTGAACATTATCTCCGCCATGATCAGATTTAGAACTGCATATTTCCCATCTAGCGTTGAGCGTTTTGTTGAGTATATGATACACAATCCCTAGGAGGCCGCCAGGCAAAAGGTTTATGGAAATATAATATCATATAAGAAGGCTTTTTTGGTTTGTTAGACGTGTTATTCATGGAGTGGGGCTGATGACACTTTTGATGTAACCGTATAAGACAATGTAACGAGGCGGAATGAGATTCCGCTGAAGTGTCTCTGTCACACTGTGGTCTGAGGGATGACGGGAAGCTCTGTGCAAACAGGTTTGGAGTGTGGCGGGCTAAAGACTAAAACACCAGCTGTCCTCAGACTCACACTAAACTCACACTAAACCCTTTGGTAAATTACAGGAAATATACGGTGGCAATAATATACACGGCCCAATATTGCATTTGCCATGGTGTAGTGAGGCTGTATAAGGACATTAAACATAGAGAGGGATTAACATATGGACCGCGAACAAACAAATGATCAACGATGCATGGAGGGGAGCCTCTCCCCTCAACCAAGGAACCAAGGTCTTCCTTATGTCCCTTGTACTATTAGTGTAGACCCCCACCCATCTCTGTCGTTCTGTATACATGTGTGTGCGCAATATGTGCATTCGTGCGTGTGTGTGCGCGTGTGTGTGTGTGTGTGTGTGTGTGTGTGTGTGTGTGTGTGAGCGGAGAGAGAGAGGCAGGGTTTTGACGCTGCAGAGACAGGAGCCCCAGCGCTGCAGGATGGAGAAAAGGTGAGCGTGAAACAGAAGGTGCCCGTGGAGGAGGTAGATGACATCTGTCAGAGTCCAGGGTGGTTGTGGGGGACGATGAGCCCCTCCTCCCTCCGCCCGGCCTGAGGGTCACATCGCCACACCGCTAGTCGCTGAAGTTGTCACGACACCGTGACACTTACTTGGCAATGGTGGCCGGGCGACCTGCGGACAGACGCGGACGTTGTTGAAGACAACACTTATTTTTTGAGTAAATTCGTCTGAAGGAGGAGGAGTGGGCGGAAGGGGGGGGGGGGGGGGGGGGTGTGGTGGTGGGGGACATTTTCCGTCTCTGCTGTTGCTCTGTTGTGTTTTTATTTTTTATTTTTTTATTATTCGTCTTTCAGAGAGCAACAGAAATGTCAGGGTCCTGTTTTAAATGTTTTACTTTTTTTTTTTTTTGTCCTGGGTGTAGGAAGGTCACCTGACACAGCAAGGTCGACAAACAAACAAACAAACGGAGAGAATTAAAATGGAGTAAAAAAAACCAGAGCAGGTGAAACGCGGAGGTGTTCGCTGTGAGTGTGATGGCATGTAGCAGCCATTACTCTCTGCTGTGTCCTCTGCCCCCCATGGGCTCCAACACCGCTTCCTGGCAGCACTCACTGCCAACAAGACAACCCCACACTTACACTTTACATTATAACCACAATCTTCGAAATACAGGACATTGTTTTTGCACTTTCTTTGCTTTGTGTAACTGTACAGTTCTGTTCTGTACGTGACAAACGCAGTTTTGAGAAGATATAGGAAGAGACAAGACCCATCAATTATTCCCTCATTTACATATAAAGAATGTAATTACACATACCGGTAGTCCGCTGAACGTCGACCGACAGACCGCCTCATCCGTTTGGGCTGTTGCTTCTGCCACTGCTGTTGGAATGCAGGCCCTTGCCGTCACAAATCTGTATGCGGCGTACGCCCTTAAAAAAACATGTTTTCTTTTTGTTTATTCTTTGCATTGTCTCTTTCCTTTCTGTGTGGAGTTTTGACATTGAAGATGACAGGTGTCTGTGGGGTGGGGGTAGCGAGGGAAGGAGGGAAGGAGAGGGGAGAGAAGGGAGGGAGGGAGGGAGGAAGGAACGACAGAGGCGCGTGAGAGGAGAGGAAGGGAGGGGAGGGGGAGGGTGGGGGTGTAAGAAAACAATCTGTGACTGCCTGTGGGTGAAGGCAGACTCCTTTAGGCAAAGGCGGCCTTCAGCGTTTAGCTAGGGGCGCGGTATCAGAATCACAGCCACCGCTGTACCCCTAAGGCGCTAATCTCAACCAGTTACCGTCAAGTGCTGCTTCTTCTTTATATAATCCTCCATTCCCCCCCCCCCTTCTCTTCTCCCGTCTCCATCTCTGCCTGTTCCATGGAGGCCCAATCCACAGAGGTGAGCGGAGAAATGTCACGGAGGATATTATAGACTATAGCATCTTCAAGACCCGGGTTGTTTTCTCGCTAAATAACTGCTCCGCAAACAACAATTAAAAAAAATATTATTTTTAAATTAAAATAAATAAATTAAAATGTTCCTATTCTTTGCATTGTCTCTCTTGCCTTTCAGTGTTTTGTCATTGCGAGCTTGTTGTATATATTTTCACTGTTCATCAATCATACAGCGCAGCGTATACTGTACATATACAGTGGGGCTTTATGTGATTAAAGTTATGGTGATTAGCATGCAGACTTTGTGTTGTTTTTTTTATCCATACCAAAATAGGCGTCGGAGCAGATGCTGCTGAGACGTCCGCCGTCACTCAGCCCGGCGACATTGAAAAGGGCTGTTGTTTGATCAGCAGACGACTGCTAATTTAATAAGTGTTAACTATGGTACGGCAGAGAGAGAAAGGAAGGAAGCAAAAGAGGGAAATGTAGGAGGAAAAAAAGCATTAAAGATTAACTGATGACATGTTCAACTGTGCGCATAATATGAGGCTTAGTTATAGCACGCACATGCTGTTTGTCAATTATTTTAAAACCCCGGGAAATTAAGTCCAGGTAATCTCATAAAGTGTAAATAACATTATTTTCCGTGGCAGCTTAATTGAATTTATTTGACGCCGTTTAGGAACTAAACAGAATCATGTTTGCTTTTTTACATCATGCTGTATCCCTTAAAATGCCGGCGAGACCAGGTGAGCGAGCTCGGCGCTCTTTGTGGGGGTGAGAGATGAAAAGAGGTGATCCACTTTGTAGATTCACATCAATCCAAGTGTGAGACGACATAAACGGAACGGAAAAGGATATATAGTCTTTGAGATGAAGGAAATTGATTGAAGTGAACAAGGTTGGAAGGTTAGCTACAGACTGAGGTTCACTGTTGACTGGGGGCGCATATAGCACACACACACACACACACACACACACACACACACACACACACACACACAATACGTGTGCCTTGCCTTGTGAGTGAGTTGGCTAGACACAGGGGTGGGGGGGGGGGGGTGAGCTGAGACGGATGGGGAGAGAGAGATTGGAGGAGGAAGAAGAGGAGGAAATGGAAGGATTAGATGAAACCTCTCAGTGCGTGTCATCATCTCTGACATTCTGTAGGGCTTGACCTTAACAGAGCAGGATGGTGTCAGAGACCAGGTCTTATCATAGCCGAGGAACATAGACAGGCCTTCAGAGACCGTAACGCAGCCCCGGCATCAACACTCAGGAGACAGACACACGGGCACACGCACACACACACACGCACGCACGCACGCACGCACACACACACACACACACACACACACACACACACACACACACACACACACACACACACACACACACACACACACACACACACACACACACACACACACACACACACACACACACACACACACACACACACACACACACACACACACACACACACACACACGCACACGCACATATAATATAATATAATATAACAGTATACGTGCACAGCAGAGACAAACAAGGCAGATAGCATTCCACGTTGCCTCGCTTATAACTGGCATTATAGAAAATAAAAAAGGTCCCCAGCCCCCCCCCCCCCCCCCCCCCCTCCACCTATAAAGAGTCATAATAATAATGGCGTTTTGCAGCACAGGTACTGGACTCCATCATGGTCACACCTCTCGCTGGGTGGGCAGACAGATTTAGAGTTGGCCATAGGGCTGCTATTATAAAAATATGGTTGACCTTTGAGGACCGGGGATGCTTTAGAGCAGCCGTGCTCCGCCCCGGCGCTGTTTGGACAGCCCGCTCCTCGCGCTCTTATTAACCCGCTCTGACCTGAGATCAGATTATAAAAATGTCTGCTTGAAAATGACAGTTTTCTGAAAAAGCTATGTATCTATGTCAGTCGTTCAGACCTACAAGCTCGCTATGTAGCTATTTTTCAATAGCTAAAGCATAACATAATGCGTACACCAAAAGGGGTTTCCGCCCAAAATGGCTTAACATATGCCAGTCTCCCTAAATGTTCTCCGTCACTTTATTAAAAAATTTAAGTACAACAGTATAATTTTTATTATGCCCATAAAGGAAGCGCTAGCTCACATTAATTTTTTTCATGAACAGTGAACTTTCGAAGCGAAACTGCAACGGGTTACATAATTAATTTCTGCTTTCTGTTAACCCACAGCTATATATCCCAATCTCACTGCTCTTAAGAGTCTCTGTTTTAACCCCCGTCATTTGGCGGGCGTCCTGGTGAATTATTGAAAAGCCCTTCAAAATGGCAGCCTGTCGCTCTGACATGTATTGTGCCCTTGCGAATGTATGTATGAATTAATATTTGTATCCCATGTCTGTCTACGGCAGTGTTTCTCATAGCTTTTATTGGGGGGGCCAGTGTCCCCTATCCAATATCCAGGCTCCCTTACCGGCCCCCTCACACCCCAATTGAAAATGTAAGCTTTATTTTTGTGTATTGTGTTGATTACACAAATTAGAAAACATCTCATCGCTTTCCAAATACTGCGTGTACACGTGTCTGGACATGCATGCGTGTCTATATGTGTATGCAGAAGTATAAGGCTACATTATATGGTGGAAGCATTTTGAGGACACAATCCGTCCTCACATTTTGGGAACGCAATTTTCTCTAGAGTTATTAGTTAGATCCCGTCTAATTTCTGTTATGGGTCTTAAAAAGTTTGGGAACCACTGCAATTAATATGCATCAAAGTTGGTAAGTTCAAAATGTTAAAGATAAGTAACAGACCTGCAGCAGCTCCTGTGTGGTGTGACTGTGAACACCATTCACCTCACTACTCCTCTATATACTATACTGCTTTCACCAGGCTGTGGCTGGTCAGTGATTGATTGCTGACTAGTTAGTGTTTGCAGAGTGCTGTGACTAGTCTCGGCTGATTGCTGTGACCGGAATCCCCACCCACAGGATGGAATGCACATGCAGACAGCAGTGACACCGATGCATTCACACAGCATTGACACAGAAACCTGGCCTCATGAATGATCAGCACCATGGAGACACCAGTCACATCTACATGACAATGTGACGCATTGTGATGAGTTGTGTCGTTGGCTTGTTGACGTGTTCTTTTCAGCAAGCAACGCCGCAATACAACAGAGTATAAATTAGGCTTCAGTAGCCTTTCCAGACATGATGCACACGGTCCGTATAGGCTACACAACGTTATAGTTGCTGAGAGAGTGAGGTCTAGCCAACACCAACTCGGGATTCCTGGATCGCTGCCCTCCACAATTTCCTATCCAACATCAGGTTCTTGAGCTCTGCAGTGTTGTCAGTCAAGCTGTCGCGCCGCAGCACGTCTACATAGGTGGTATGTTTCTTTCCCCTCCTGGCTTTTCCCTGGGTTGGCTCCCATCGGGTCAATTTACTTGCCTCAAGTTCTTGGTGCCTGACGCAGTGCCCTGCCCGCCTCATCCTTCTCTCTCTGACACAACCTTCAACACGTACAAATCTAGCCAATCTACCATCATCATCCCAATTAGAAACGTGCAACTACACACAATTCAGAAACCACGCCTCATTTGATCGCAGAGTTAACAAACAAAAAAGTCTAGGACTAGAAAAACCTGCAAAATGTAGATTTAGAAATGAGACAGACCTGTCTTGATCACATGCCTATAAAGATCATGTGTACTGATTTGTATGATTTTTGGATAAAATCTGAAGGACTAGTGTGTTTCACAGTCGGCCTCCTGGTGGTGCTATAAAAGGCAGACTTGAAAAATGCAGGCCAGACATTTTCCCGTGGCCTCTAGGTAGTGTGCATACAAAGTTGTACGCAGATCGGTGCAGTTATAGGTAAAGATGACACTTGGCCTGATTTGAAGAATGTCAAGTGGCATTTCTTCCCCAGGGAATGTGCTGCACAGTTTCACCGCAATCGGACGATGTGTTCATGAATTGCAGTATTTTGTTCAAAACAGGGCACTCCTGCATGCAATCTCCAATCTTAGCCAATCAGGATGGAAATAATGGAATATGAAAAATCTAACAGATCCGTCTTGATCACATGAGTGTAGAGATAATGTGTACCGATTTGTGTTTTCTTTACAAAGTTTTGCACAGATCGGTGCATTTACAGGTACTAAAAATCACACCGGTGTGAAGTGAGGGGCGCTAATATATTAAAGTCTAACTCATGTTGATTAGGTGATGTAATGGTGATGTGAAACAAACGGTGCCAACACAAACATTAAAGGCCATTAACAATAAAGATACAATCACGAGCGGTGTTCATGATTTGAGGCATTTTGTTCTAAACGGAGCACTCCGGCAAATTTTGGAAGCCAATCTTATAGCCAATCAGAGTATGAAAAATCTGAAAGACCTGTTTCATTTAATCACTATAAGAAAGACTGTGTAGTGATTTGCGTGATGTTTGGACAACATCTGTAGGTGTACTGTCAAAAAAAGGGTTTTGTAAAAATAGGCCTCCTGGTGGCGCTATAACAGGCCGTCAGAGGTGTGTGTGTGCACAGTTTGGCTGCGATCAAGCCAACGGTGCCGGAGATTAGCTGTGCAAAGACAGAAGGACGGACGGACAGCGTGCAAAACATACTCTCTCCCCATGCCTTCCACCTGGCGGAGACAATGACATGAAGAAAATGTGCACTTAAATATATTAAACTGCACCCCACCCACCCACCCCAAGAGCAGCTCAGCCCCCCAAAACAATATTGCTTCCAGCGCCCCCCGAACTTCTCTGTATGCCCACTTGGGGGGCTGCACCACCCCCGTTGAGAAAC